>NC_061806.1:42596397-42828897 GCF_021462225.1 Girardinichthys multiradiatus
AGGGGTGTAATAATAGGCTGATAATGCTCAGAAACTCTCCAGAAGGGCTGAATTAGTTCAATTCTGCAAAGCAGAGTGGGATCAAATTCAGCACCAGTTATCACAAACTATTGGGTTAAGGTGGGGATTACTTTATGACACAGAGTCAGATCTGAAACATTAGAGTGGGACCAAAAAGGAAAAACAGAAGAAATCTGTAAGCAGGTAAACACTCACTGCACTGTATTTGAGTCTGTATGAATATATTTGATCCTGTTTGCATACATTCAAACCAAAATATTGCTTTTAAATAGATTTGTTTTGTATTTTACATGAATGTTCATTTCTACCTAGAAACAAACCTTCATGCCCAGAATCAGTAGAAGGAACCTTGTCACAGGAAATGAAATGATGATGAAGATGATGAAGAGTCCTCCTGTGGCCTCTATTGATTTTTCTTACCTGTTTACCATTAACCTGAGATGCTCCAGCAAGTTTATTTTTAGCTTTGTATAACCATTTCTACATTTTTTGGTTTTAGCTTCACCATGTTTAACTTTTAACTGAGTGCCAGGGGGTCAGGGGGTCAGGGGGTCAGGGGGTGAGGGTGAAGAGGGTGGGGTCGGGGGGTGGGTAGGGGCAGTGTCCCACCTGGACTTGTCTGCAGTCCATCACAGGACAACACAGAGACACACAGGACCAACAGCCATTCATATCTAACTATCTATCTAATTAAGAGAAACCAGTTAACAGTGATGTTCCTGGACTGTGAGGGGAAGCTGGGGTACCCAGAGGGAACCCACTCATGCACTTGGAGAACTTCGTAAAGAAAGAGATCCGGCTGGGATCCTAAAACGGACCATTTCAGATTTTTTTAAAGAATAGGGACGGCATTTAATCGTGAAGTTCCAAATCTCCATCTATTGAATAAACTGAAACGGGACGATTTTACTCTGAACGCAGAATATTTTGAACACAGTGCCATTTTTATTAAACTTTATTCTATATTTGTGAAAACAAAAAAAGAGCATCTCTAGTGCTAATTTTGTCATCAGGACCAGCTTTGATGATTTCTTCCTGTCAAACCTGAATTAATGTGTGCTGATCACAAATAACTTAAAATTACATTTGATTTGTGAAACATTTCCTTAAATCAGCCGCAAAGAAAAGGGCTCCAAAGACAGAGAGAGCTATGGTACTGTAATCCTATTGATTTATGCTAAAAATGACAACAAAAAAAGACATCAGAAAATAATAAAATATAAAAATAATAAATTCTACATTAAAATAATCTATTTAATTATGGTACATTAAAATGAATACAAAGTTCAATAACTGAATTAAAATGAATACATTTTTAACAAAAAAAATCACACACCTGAGCACAGCTCTGTGGCATCTATCCCAGTTTGCTCTGAAAATCTGTGAAAGTGGCTCAATTATTTCACTCACATGAACAGAGTCCTGAACCAAGATTGAGAAACAGGAAGGTCAATCATTACTGAGGCATGAAAAATACGTATAAATCTCCCAAACAGACAGACGGGTGTCCGTCCAGCACCAAACCGATGACCTCTGCTCCATCATACACATGCTGCCCCTGAAAAACTGTCCTCATGAAGCCGAGCGGGTCCATTAGGGACCGGAAAGAACAGAGTGAGGCGTGACTGAATAACCAGAGACGTCAGTTACTCCCACTCTGATTTCAGTAGTAAAAGCTGGAGTCCAGGTTTGGAAGTTTTCTGAACTCACGGCAGACAGTGTTTGAGGAATGAGGATGCAGACGGAGATAAAAACAAATCAGTGAGAGGAAAATCAGATAAAACGAGAAGAAGCAGTTCATTGCAGCTGTGGTGCAGAAATCTATAGATTTTTAGTCTGTGGCTTTGATTTACCCAATGAGACGCTGTGGAAATCTGAGTTCCTGGATCCTGGACTCGGTTTTCCTGATCTGCTTCATCTCAGCTGTGACGACTCAGGAATCCCATCTGAGGTCAGACCACCATGAACACAATGATGGACTCACCAACATCTCCACAACCACCACCATCACCATCATCTCCCTTGAATGGCACCATGTGGAGCTCCCTTACCTCATTGCATTATGGGTACTGGTGTCTTTCTTGGGTAAACTCTGTAAGTAATGTGGAAGCCTGAAAAATACCAATGCATTTCAGTCTGAAAAGTTACTTTATCAACAAAAACAAAAATACTTTATTCATTTATTTTCCTCTTTCTTATAAATAGAAAAACAATCCCATTTAAACAGCAAAACCACATTTTTTAAATTTCCATGTGAAAAATCCGATTTTCAAAGGTTATGAAAAATGTTTAAATCTTACAATTAAAATGCAGAATAAGCTTCATGAGGATGGGGGTTTGTGTACTTTAATGGGGTGGAGTCCTGGTTTATCCCTCATTTCTTTTCATTTTCCTCTCAGTCTTTCAAAGAGCTCTGGATCAGTAGTTCTCCAGGATTCCTGAAGTTCTTTTAAAGTTTTTCTTTTACACCTTTTCAGTCTAGAGTCAGATTATAACAAGAAGTGAAATAAAACAGTTTTATAAAACAGCTTCACTTGTGAAGTGAAATAATTCTTTGCAAAAGGAAAAGTTAAATAATTTCATACATCTTTCTGCTGGTTAATCATAAATCAGGACAAATTGATGTGTTCTCGGACCAACAGTTGATCATTTGCACATGTTTCAACTTCATAAAGTTGTACCTATGTGGTTCAGTTACAGATCAAACATTGAGTAAATCACTCCTCTACCAACTCATTTCAAATGCTGCTTTTAGTTATTTTTACTCTAAAGTTCCTGCTTAATGTGAGGAAAACAGAATGTTTCCACAACACAAAATACGACACAGGAAGAAAAGGAAAACAGCTTAATTTATGCCAGACAGAGTTTATAACTAAGCTCCTGCTTAAACAAATTGTTGCCACGGAGAAAATCAAACAATGTCGTCATAGAGTTGTAGCATGATATTTAATTTAGTTATTATAAATAAAGATTCATTTGCAAGTCTGTTTGCTTGTTTTGTTTTTTTCTTATTATTAAATTATATAATTTCTTTAGCTTTTATGCTTTATTGATTATTTGTTTTATGTGTTAATTTATTTTTGTTTTTTATTTATTTGATCATTGTCTATTGTTTGTTTTATTTTGTATTATTAATTAAATTTAAAATAATTTGTTTTGATAATAAGCATGATGCTGCCACCACCCTGTTTGACCATGGGGAGCTGCGATGCAGTGCTAGGTTTCCTCCACAGGGATTTACATTCAGATCAAGAAGTCCATGTTTGGTCTTCTCTGATCAGAGCAGCTTCTTCCACATGTTTGCTGTGTTTCCTACATGGTTTGTTACAAACTGCAAACATACCTTTCCCTTACTTTATTTCAACAGGGGCTTTCTTCTTGCACAACTAATTTGCCTGAATTTGTCCACTTGTCCTGTGGACAGATTCTCCCACCTAAGCTGTGGATCTCTGCAGCTCTTCCAGAGTTACCATAGGCCTCTTGGATGCTTCTGTGATTAATGCTCTCTTTGTCCAGGCTGCCAGTCTAAGTGGACATCCATGTCTTGGTAGGTCTGCAGTTGGTCCATCCTCCCTCCATGTTCAGATTATGGATTGAACAGAGCTCTGGGAGATGTTCACAGCTTGGGATAATGGCGATAAATATTCAATTCAAAGATACTTTATTGATCCCTGAGGGGAAATTATAATTCCAGTACAACCCATCCAAACATACATCATGACACAAGACAATGGGGGGACAGGTCACCGAGGCTTTGCTGCCCACTCACAGGCGCTGTTCTTGTTAGATGAGAAAAGAGGTCACATTAGGTAAGTAGAAGGAAAAAAATCATATTTCACACTTTATCCTTAGCAGGATACAGTTTGAGATTGTAAAAAACCTCAGAACAAAGAAGCAACAAGTTGACAAAACAACATCATGCTGGGAACGGTGAAGGTGGTGTGAGGGGGTGCATATGTTTATCTTGAGCATGTGTGTGTGTGCAAGTGAGTGTGTGTAAGTAAGTCCATGAAGCACTGTCACAGAGGCCATTGTCCTTGATGGTTTGTGGAAGGTTCATCAACCGGCCACAAAGTTCTGAGCAGCTCCACAGATGTCCTCAGGGAAGAGAGGGAGCAGAGCGTCATGTTTACATAACTTCCAGGAGAAGTTGAAGATAGCCAGCCATCAAGGCCGTGCAGGGGAACCAGATTCAGTAAAACAATAATTATTTGGGTTAGGCTGACTCTTAATTTTCCGTCAGCCTTGAGAGTCTCACTGGTTCTTCTCAAAGGCGAATCCAAACAGTCAAATTCCTGGTCTTTCGCCAGATCCGAGCGAACAACTTTCTCCAAGATTTATCCCATTTCACCCGAGTCCAGGAACCGCAACCTGCCTGCGATCCTAAGGATCACATCCAGTCTGCGATTCAGCTCACGTAACATCTCAGTCTGAGTGTTGATCGCTCTGAAGATCCCATCATACATGCCAGGCAGCCTTACAATGGCCAGAACAGCTGCTGACATTCTCCGAATTTCTCGATACCAGGTGACCGCTGACTCCAAAAAGCATAAATCCTGATATCAAACATCCAATTATATACACATCTTCCACATCCTCGACTGACATTATCGACAAACACACAATCCTCCACTTCTACCAGGAGTCCATCGTGTATCCAGAGAAAAACGTCCCGTCTGGACAAGAGGACTCTCCTTCACCCTGTCTTCTCCTCGAGAAAATTTGATCAGTTGCATTGAGAGACCAGCTGACCAAATCAATAACTAAGAATTTGGAAGATATGCAAGAAGAGGCTCTAAAAAGAAGACAAGACGCAGAGTTGAAGCAGGGTAGATATGGGAGGGTGCAGGAGACAGAGAAAAAGCGTCCTCCTCCACCGAGATCAGAAAGAAAAACACTGTGTTTTTAGGCAGAGGGAAGGAAATGCTCTACTTGATGTCTTTTATTGATAAAATGTCTGACTTTTTGCCTCTAAAAACATGTTCACCAGAAGCCAGCAGAATAAAAATATGATCACATTGGATCAGATCATCTGTCTTGCATCATGGCGAGCCGGCTTTGCAGGCGCCGCAGGCTGAGGGAGTGATATAGTGATGACACATGGTCTGCATCCAGCAGCAGGGGCGGCTGTGGGTCAGGTGGTAGGAGTTTGTCTTGTAATCAGTGGGTTGCGAGTTCCGTCTGTCTCACTCGTTGTGTCCTTGGGCAAGACACTTCACCCTCCTTGCCTGCCAATGGTGGTCAGAGGGTCCAGTGGTGCCGATTGTATGGCTGCTTCACTTCTGTCAGTCTGCCTCAGGGCAGCTGTGGTTACATTGTAGCTCACCACCGTTAGTGTGTGAATGGGTGGATGAATGGGTGGATGACTGATTGTAGTGTAAAGCACTTTGGGGTCTCTAGGCACTTGATAAAGCTCTATACAAGTTCAGGCCATTTACCATGTACCATTTAAAAGCCATCATTGTTTTGATCAGAACTGCTTGGATAGACTGAAAGTGCTACATAATCACACCTCCCACACTGAAAAGGTCCCGGCTGTGTGGGATTTTATTGTCTCCACCTGCAATTAATTATCAGAGCCGGCTTCCCTTTATGGGTGTTACTGGTTGTGGCATACGACACTTTACAGGCACCTTTGCACTTTATTATGCACTTTATCTAGCACTTCAAGCAGTTAAAGCACATCAGTAACCATTTGCACCCAAGACATTTTAATTATTTATTGAATATTTATTAAGATCCGACAATATCTAGAAAGAGCAGGTGAGAGGTGGTGGTAGTGTGTAGAGAAGCTCGGTTTGGGGTGCAAATCAGGTTCATCGGGGAAAAGCCCCTTTCAAATTCAGTGCTTGATGTGAGGATAGTATTCACAGCTGTAAACATTTCTTTCAATTCATCCCGAATGTATTTTCCTCCTGATTCAACGTACTCTCTGTGGGCACAGGTTACTGCCCGCAGACAGTCTATGTTGAAGCACAGACAGAGGCACTCAATTTCAGTTTGTCCATAGAGTTCATCTGTGTCCTCGGGCCAGTGCTGAGGATGAAGCACCTGTAGCTCCTCGATAAAACGATCATTGCCACTTTTATCGCATAGGCGCCCACCGTGGGACAACAAGCGCTGCTCTAAGTTTTTGGCCACACACTAGATTTTCTTTCAGTAATTGTAATGCCTTGAAAAGAGTCACTAACAATCCCCTGCTTGCTGAATTCAGAAAAGCCTCCTGGTCACTCCGACATCACTTCAAATACTCTGATTGCTCAACAAATTGCTTTATGAGCAGAGATTATTCTAGTATCTCTTTTTTACAGTTTAAGAGAAGTTCACATAACTCCTGCAGTGTGTCACACATCATTCCCAGATTGTTCACAAAAGCAGGGGAACGTATGATTAGTGCAAGAACTTTGTACGTTTGCTTAGTTATACCAGCGTGTGTGGAACCTTCTGATGCAGACTTAAAATGTTCGTGAAGTGCTGGATAGTTGTTTCAAACTGCTTCCACTGCCCTAAAACTAGAGGCCACCCACCTTGTGTCTAAAATCTGACCCATTTTGCATAGTTGCACATCCAAACTGGATGCACACTCTCAGGTCCAGACGGTTGTTGTTTGATGTGTTATAACGAGAATATAGTTTGTCCATCAGTATTTTAAAATGACTGACTGTCTCAATCTCTTTCACCACGTCAGTTACTATGAGCTCAGGTCTATGGGTTGAGCAGTACCACACAGTAATATGAGGGAAAATAGCCTGAAGGTTACCTGCAACACCACATCTCTGTCTAACTGTATAACAGACGCGCTGTCACATGTAAGTCCAATGAGAGTTTTAGACAAAAAGCACGCTCTCCAGTGTGGATAAGAAATTACCCACAATGCCTTCTACAGATAAATTATCTAGTTCAACCAGTTCAGTAAATGTGTTACTTGGTTTGTCTGGTAGTTGTGTTCTTATGTATATAATAAATGTGCTTTTCTGATTTAAACTGCTGAACTCATCCAGCAAGAGGCTACGTTTTGGCGCACACTCCACAATTCAACCAAAGAGTTTTCTTTTCATTTCTACTAAATTTGTTTTTGTATGTTCGCACATGCAACATGAGAATGCAGTACTCGACCCAAATCAAGTCCGGGCCGGTCTATGCAGTGGAGAGATCCGACTCATAGTGGCTATTTGTTCAGACTGAGCACTGATTATAGTCTGTCCCATATTTGCTTTTTTAAATATGATCTTTGCCACTAAGTGACTCCTGGTCCAAGCATGTTCAAATATTTTTCTACAAAGTGCTCGTTGCTGCTTTGTTGTGTCAGAGGCAGATGAGGTTATTAAACATGACACCCATTTAGCCAGTTTCATTTCACCAGTCTCCTCTGGTCCTAGAGTTCCCGCTGCCTTGCATGTAGAGCAACCCAGACCTGATTTTTTCATTACAAGCCATGGATAGTAGTTCTGCTTGGCCTTGAAGGCTCCGATCCCGACTGTTCTCCGCTGAATTAACCCTCCTCTCCCTCATGCGGACCCCCAGGGGCCTCCTGGGGCTGCTCATCGCGGCTGGCTGGGGTCCACTGCTTAGGAAAACCTGAGCAAATGTTTGAGGTAAAAGTGTGAGTGTGAAGATGTTGCTTGTTAAGATGTGATTACTCACCTGTCTGTTCTGTCCTCTCAAAGGTGTTTGGACAATGCTTCCCTGGGGGTCCGGACACCATTTAAAGGCTCCGGGAGAGGCCATTAGATTAGAGACTTTGGGGATTTTGGTGTTGTAATAATGTTAAGGTGTAAAGTTAAAATATAAAATGTTCAATCATTGTAACTTGTACACACAGTATATGTTACAATGTATTTTTTAGTTTTATTACCACCGTTTCCACCTTCCTGATGCAGCTTTCTGCACTCTCACAAACATGATACTTCTGGGGGACTTTAACATTCACATGGACAATGCAAATAATATTCTCACTAAAGACTTCATATCCAGTTTGGACAGCTTTGGATTGCAGCAACATATCAATTTTCATACACATGTTAAAGGACATAGTTTGGACTGCTGCTCAGGTGTTACACCTGTTGACTGCAAATCAGATTCTCTTCCTCTTTCAGATCATATGTTTTTATCATTCAGTGTTAATCTTTTACTCTCCAAATTTAATCCTCCTCGCAATATACATTTCCTTAAAATTAGGGACATCAACTTGGACAATTTATCTTCTTGTATCAGTAGCCTTTAAAGTGTTGGCAGGTTTTCTTCCCCAGATGAATCACTCTCACATTACAGCAACTCCCTTCATAACCTTTGGAACAATCTTGCTCCACTCAAAACCTGATCTGTTTTGTTCACTCATACTGCACCTTGGTTCACTCCCACTCTGAGACGATTGGAAGCAAACAGACGTCAACTTGAAAGACTTTATAGGAAAACTGGTCTCACTGTGCACAAAGACATGTATTCAAATCATATTCTTCATTACAAAGACTGCATTTCTGCAGCCAAATCCATATATTATTCTGGTTTAATCAGTTCAAATGAAGGTAGTTCTAAGGCCCTCTTCTCCCTACTTGCAGAGTTGATAAAACCACAGGATTCACTTCCACCTGTATTCCTATGATTTCTGTAACACTTTGGTAACATTTTCTCCTCTAAAATAGAACATATGCATCAACAGCTTACACCCATCTCTGCTTCAATTACATCTGACCAAATTTCATTTGTCCCCATTTATTCGCTTTCTGTACTCAGCTTGCCCATAAATCATTCAAAAATCAACATTTTCATCTTGCCAATTAGACCCTATTATCTTTGTTAAATCTACCCTCTCCTCTTTGTCTCCTCTCATCACAGACTTTATACACTCTTTCCTTACCACTAGTGTTGTTCCTTCTGCCCTCAAAACAGCTGTTGTAACCCCAATACTCTAGAAACCTGGTTCAGAGCCCAGTAACCTTGATCTCCATCTAATTTAAAATCTTCCATTCATTTCCAAAATTCTTGAAAAAGCAGTAGCTGCTCAACTCCATACCTGTTGTCATATGAACAGTTAGAATCTGGTTTCTGTCCCCTTTGTAGCACTGAAACAGCACTTCTTAAGGTCACTGATGACCTCCGCCTTGCTGGTGACTGTGGTTCAGAATCCATTCTCCAGCTTGATGTAACTGCAGCCTTTGATACAATCTCACACACCATCTTGCTCGACAAACATTGCTCTCTTGGCATCACAAATACTCATCTTAACTGGTTTTATTCATACCTGTTAGGCGTTGCTCAGTACATTCAGTTAAAATCATTGACTTCCCATTCAGTCCCTGTCAGCCCAGGTGTCCCCCAGGGTGCTGTTCTGGGTTGTTCATCATCTACCTCCTTC
The DNA here is from genome assembly GCF_021462225.1 of Girardinichthys multiradiatus. Lineage (NCBI taxonomy): Eukaryota > Metazoa > Chordata > Actinopteri > Cyprinodontiformes > Goodeidae > Girardinichthys > Girardinichthys multiradiatus. The sequence goes on from NC_061806.1 coordinate 42,605,774, forward strand.
CCCTTAGTCAGATTTTGCACAAACATCATTTACACTGTCACTATTATGCAGATGACAACCAGCTCTGCCTCTCAACCACACCTAACTCCATACTCCCACCTTCGTCCTTCACCGATTGCCTCCTTGAAATAAAATCCTGGTTCACTTCAGACTTCCTTAAATTATAGTGAAATAAAACGGAACTTCTCTTGGAAGACACAAAATCTACATTAAACAAACTTCATAACTTTTCTATTGCTATCGATAACTCGTCCATTTTTCCCTATCCTCAGGACAAGAGTCTGGGTGTCATCCTCGACAGCAAACGTCAGTAATGTCACTCCATCTGCCTATTTCCATCTTTGTAACATCAATCGTCTCCATCCTTCTCTCACTCCTGACTCTACTGCTATTCTTGTTCCCAGTCTGGCCACTTCCCGTTTAGGTTATTGTAATTCTCGTCTTTTCAGCCTTCCACATAAAACCTTTTATAAATTACAGCTGGTCCAAAACTCAGCCGCCCATATCATCACACACCGCTTCTCCATCTCCGTAACAGAGATACACTACCACAGACTACCACAGACTACCACAAACTACCACAGACTACCACAGACTACCACAGACTACCACAAACTACCACAGACTACCACAGACTACCACAAACTACCACAGACTACCACAAACTACCAGACTACCACAGACTACCACAGACTACCACAAACTACCGGACTACCACAGACTACCACAAACTACCACAAACTACCACAGACTACCACAAACTACCGGACTACCACAGACTACCACAAACTACCAGACTACCACAAACTACCACAGACTACCACAAACTACCACAGTCTACCAAAAACTACCGGACTACCACAGACTACCACAAACTACCGGACTACCACGGACTACCACAAACTACCAGACTACCACAAACTACCAGACTACCACAGACTACCACGAACTACCACAGACTACCACAAACTACCACAGACTACCACAAACTACCGAACTACCACAGACTACCACAAACTACCAGATTACCACAGACTACCACAAACTACCAGACTACCACAGACTACCACAAACTACCACAGACTACCACAAACTACCACAGACTACCACAGACTACCACAAACTACCGGACTACCACAGACTACCACAAACTACCAGACTACCACAGACTACCACAAACTACCACAGACTACCACAAACTATCACAGACTACCACAGACTAACAGACTACCATAGACTACCACAAACTACCGGACTACCACAGACTACCACAAACTACCAGACTACCACAGACTACCACAAACTACCGGACTACCACGGACTACCACAAACTACCAGACTACCACAGACTACCCCAGACTACCACAAACTACCACAGACTACCACAAACTACCACAGACTACCACAAACTACCGGACTACCACAGACTACCACAAACTACCACAGACTACCACAAACTACCGGACTACCACAGACTACCACAAACTACCACAGACTACCACAAACTACCGGACTACCACAAACTACCACAGACTACCACAAACTACCACAAACTACCACAGACTACCACAAAATACCACAAACTCCGAACCCATCTGTTTAAACTAGCTAACTCTGTCCGATCCCAGCTGCATTATCTACTTTTGTATCATTTTACTTTATTTCATTGCTTTTTTTTTATTGTCTCTTTTTTATGTTTATGATGTAAGGTCACCTAAAAGAAATAAATAATACGTATTAATATAAAGACAGTATAAATAAAAGGTATTATTATTATATTAGTATTTATTAAAGTGTATGTTGTTCATAGATGGTCCTGGAACAGCTGAGGCTATTTAAAGCAGTCAGATGTCATTAGACTGAGATTCATGGTTGCTGCTGCTGCAAGGCTTGACCCACCCCTACTTGTCCATGGAGATGGACCAAATGTGGACAAATGAACAATTATGGCTTCCACCATACTCTTACTCAGCCTTCACCTCCACTGTAAATGGAGCCACCAAAGGCTGCCTTGGTACAGAGGGTTTATGACTGAAATGATTTCTGAAAGAGAGATGGAGGACTTCCATAATTAGTGTTCTACTGGACCCGGTCATAATTATGTTCTGTTTGTTCTGAGGTGAAGGAATTCAGATCAAACTGAGCCTAAAGACCTTAACAACACCCTGCTTTGTGTGCTGAGTTCTGTTCAGGGTCCCAGTGTGTCTCCTGAAATCAGCTGTGAAGAAAAGAGCTCCAAAGACCGCTTTAAAAACCTTTTTGGGCTTTGATTAGAAACATGAGAAGATATGTCCTATCTAAAGTAAAAAGTCATGTGTTTTCCATGTGTTTCTCCTTTAGTCATCGAGGCCAACCACAATGTGACCAACTACATCCCAGAGAGTGCACTGCTCATCTGTTTTGGGTTCATCCTGGGTGGGATCATCTGGGGTGCAGACAAGGTCCAGACCTTCGCGCTCAGCCCAAGAGTGTTCTTCTTCTACTTGTTGCCCCAAATCATCCTGGACACGGGCTACAGCATGCCGAACAAGCTCTTCTTCACCAATCTGGGGGGCATCCTGGTTTATGCCATCATCGGGACCTGCTGGAACGCTGCCAGCTTGGGGCTGTCACTGTGGGGGTGTCACCAGGGCGGAGCCATGGGTAACTGAGCCTCTTTAAGCACTTTTCACACACAGGGAGGGCAGCATATGGGAGGTTAAACCTGAGGATCCTGAAGAGTTCCTGTAGTTTTTATTGGATCAGCTGGTAAAACATGGCTTAGGAAGCCAGAGGTTCCTCAGACAGAAATAATCCAGAACCAGCTAAAACAACAAGGATTTCCTGGGGTTCTTATATATTCTGGTTTCTCATTAAGCAGGAACATAATTCTGTGACCATCACTGTAGGAGGCGCTGTTTCTTATGTAGCTACAGCTTTCCCCTTTAGAGGATCGTGTTAGTTTGTGTGAACAGAGCAAACGATAGATGCAGAGCATCAGAACCACAGATCCATCAGACTAAAGATAACACTCCTGTCCACTTTATGTTCATTTCCTGGATAATATTAACACAGCAGCTCAGTTACAGCATCTCACTTTAACTCCTAATGTTCAGTGTAGCTATGGCCTTCCACTTCAACAAATGAAATGCAAAATCACATTTTATCCTGTAAATTATGACCTGAATGTACGTCAGTAAAAACGATGATGCTCAAAACAAACTATTTCATGTGACTTTTGGAGGATGTATGAAAAATGTTTAGCACTGAGAAGTGGGACTGAAAAACCTGAGAAATGAAGGATTTTATACATCTACGGAGAGACAGGAGGGTCAAATAAATACTGACCAAGGATTAAAAATGTCACATCTTATCTTCTGCACCCTACAGACCTCTCTTATAAGTAGTGAATCTGTAGCATAATAGCATTGAAAGTATGACAGCGGTGTTATTATGTAGTCAGCATAAATATGGGCAGATATGGGAATAAGCTGGAATCACAGCAACCAGTCTCTATCTCCCGAAGACCTGGATGCTCCTCAGCCTCACAGCAAACTAATGTCGCCTGATATAATTATATTTACAGTTATGTTTAATTCTAAATGAGGCTTTCATAAATAGAAATAAGTAACATGTCGTTTTTCCTTCCCTCTGTAATAGCCTGCCTTGTTTGTGTTGCTGGACCCGACCAAAGCTGCTGGGTTCGCCTGGTCCAAGTCAAGAAGAAAACAGCGCCTCCTAGAGGCACAATTTATAAGAGTCGAACCAAACAACCTTTTATATTTATAAATATAAAAGATTAATTTAAACAAAACTTAGTTTTAAATTCAGCTCTCCTAAAATTAAATGTGATATTCAAATATAAATATGACAACAGAGTAAATTAAACATCCTTAAACTAAATTTAAAATTAGAAATGATCGTTTTAACTTGCTGACATTCAGGTCATAATTTACAGGATAAAACGGGATTTTGAACATTTGGAGTTAAACAGGAGTGTTATCGTCACACACTGTTATAGTCTGATGATAATTAAAAAATAAAGTACTGAAAACAAAAAGGAATATTTATTTTTTAATGTTAAACTTAGGTAAGGGACGTTTACTGAATAAAATGAACAAATAATTCATGAATAATGAATCCACTTTAGAACATTTAAATAAATAGCTCTGAATCTATACTGTATACGAAAATATATTTTTAAAAAGCCAATTTAAAATTAATTATGAATAATAAATTAAAAGAAGGATTGAACATTAAAAATGAATAAACATTTTGAACTCATAAATATGATTTTAGAAAGATTGCTGAATGATTAATTGAGGCATTTTGATTTAAATAACCAACGTTAATATGAAAAGTTGGATCGTATATCTGAAATATAAAAATATTACTGTAGAAAATGTGTTTAGGGTTTATTTCACCAACATGTTTACTAAATTATTCATATTTTCCTGCCTTAAAGTTCTGGTGAATTTTAGGACTGTTCCTTCCAGCACTGAGCAGGAGATGAGTTCATACTCAGATGTTTCCCAGGTAGAAGGTCTTCAGGTTGAATCCTCAGCTCTAGAATCTCCGCTTGATTTTCCCCGACCTTCGTCTTGCAGGCGACATTGAGATCGGGCTGCTGCAGTACCTCCTGTTCGGCAGTCTGATGGCCGCTGTTGACCCTGTGGCCGTCATCGCCGTGTTTGAGCAGGTCCATGTCAATGAGGTCCTCTTCATCATGGTGTTCGGAGAGTCGCTGCTCAACGACGGCGTGACAGTGGTTCGTATTCAGTTCTCTGTAGGGTGGTTGGTATAGAAATTGCTCATTTCAAACCTAAGCCTCATTTCTTTCTGTTCTTCATCCAAAGACAAAGACTTTAAAGCGGTCCTGCTCAGGGTTTTTCCTTTAGACTTTGACTGCTTTGTCACTTAGTTTCAGTAACTGGACCTGGAAAACCTATATTAAGAATAATAATAACTGCTGATTTAGATCAGTTTAACAGGTGAAACCAGATGCTTCTCTTGGGAATAAATGTTTAAAAACTGAAAATCAGGAGATTTAAAAAAGGGTTTAAAGCGTACATGTTGAACTTCCTCTCAAGGAGAGAGTTTGAAGGGATTAAACTGTCCTGTAGTCTTGTGCATATTTATTGTGATATATTTTATCAAGCCATAAGCACCAATAACAGTAAAACGTTTTTTACAAAAGATACGCATTAAAATATTTATTTTCCCTGACAGAAACAAGAAGGACATCCAAACAACGACCACAGGATCTCTCCCTCACGGTAGCTTCTAACTCCACAGTCCGACATTCATCTGTTGTTTTTCCATCTTTTAGGTGCTCTTCAACGTGTTTGACGCATTTGTGTCTCTTGGAGGAGGTGGAATTGATGCTAAAGAAATCATTAAAGGAATAGGTGAGATATTTAATTGGTTTTTAGGAGGGGTGATCTGTCTGGTAAATCCTGTTAATTCAGGGAACCTGAACTTCCTCTTTTAATTTCAACAGTTTCCTTCTTCGTGGTGGCATTCGGGGGTTCCCTCTTAGGCTTCGTGTTCGGCCTGCTGGTCTCTCTGTTGACCAGATTCACCAAAAACGTCCAGATTATTGAGCCGGGCTTCATCTTCGTCCTGGGATACTTGGCCTACCTCACGGCCGAGATGCTCTCGCTGTCTTCCATCCTTTCGTGAGTATTCCAGAAGAAGAAATCAGGTTTTTATTGATAGAATTTAGCCCAGATTTGGCTCTGAATGATTGGCCCAGTCACAGATCAGTCCAGAACCTTAACTGAGCCAAAAGAGCTAAAAGATATCCAGTTTTGGCTGAAATATGTTTAGATTCCCTGACTGTCCTTGTTTCTGCTGTGAAGGATTGTTTTCTGCGGTATTTGCTGTCAGAAGTACATCAACTTAAACATGAACGAAAACTCCGTCCAAACGGTCCGTTGCGCCATGAAGGTTTTTGCCAACGGATCGGAAACCATAATCTTTGTCTTCCTCGGCATCTCTGCCATTGACAAGACCATCTGGGTGTGGAACACAGGCTTCATCCTCCTCACGCTGCTCTTCATCTTCGTGTACAGATTCATCGGTGAGAGTTTTCAGCTGTCGTCATCTTGTTTGAGAGGAAAAACAAGCCAGTGTTAAAGGTCACAGAGCTGACACTCCGTGTTTGTGTTCTAGGTGTGTTTTTCCTCACCTGGATCCTGAACAGGTACCGACTCGTCCCGCTAGATTTTGTTGAGCAGTTGATTATGGGCTACGGTGGCCTGCGAGGGGCTGTGGCTTATGGGCTGGCAGCAATGCTGGATGAGACAAAGATAAAGGAGAAGAACCTGATGGTGTGCACGACTCTCATCGTCGTCTACTTCACTGTGATTCTTCAGGTCAGCGCTCAAAGTTTTATGTTTGGTTGTTGCTGCTTGTAAGAAGGTCTTTTATTCTCTCCTCTCACAGAGTTATTACATAAACAGTCATCTGAATCTATTCTTTCATCCATTCCATCCATTCAGTAAGCGACACAGGAAGTTCTTACTAAAACAGGAAGTTCTCCTCCAACTAGGAAATATAAACGTGGTAAAAATGTATAAAAATCCTCACAATAAATAAATCTTTTATTGCAGCTGTATGACTTTGTACTGAACAACATCTTGAAGAAATGGCTGCGATGGGCTTCCTTCGCCATAGCTACAGTCAGTGGAATAATTAAAACATTTACGCCAACTGGATCTGTTAAAAGCAAAGCTGGACAGGAAGGGAAGCAAAAACAAATCTCCAAAGTTCATTGTTAGAGAACATCAGTAATTTACATGCTGTTACTGGCTCTTTGGCAGAATAAGGAAACTACCTGTCCTACCATTACAAATGTAAACGTGGAGTTTTCTAAACTCTGCTCTGACTTTAACTGGAGCTGCAACCTTTGGTTTGATGAAAATCAGATTCAGGTTTTTAATAGCAAAAGCTTCAGGTGGGTCTGCTGTGAAACAAAGGGATGTATGTGGAAAAGAACCTCATGGCCACTGTTAAGTAGAGTGGAGGATGTGTGATGCTGCGGACCTGTGTCTGTTGCAAAGTCGACCTTGAAGAACCTCGTTACAGTTCACGGCTTCATGGACTCTTTAAAATACCAGGACATTTAAAATAATCAAGGTCGTCTGGCTGGGTCTTCATGAGGCAACAAGACAGAAATGGTTTGATGACACGAAATCAAGCTTCTTCCCTGGCCTTCTCGCTCCCCAGACATGAAGAGAGCTCTGGTGTGCAAAAGGTCCCTCTCTCTATATGCTCAAGCTTGGAATTGCAGGGGCGCCAATAATTGTGTCACCAATGATTTTATTCAACGTGATCTTTTCCTCATTTTAAAAGGTGGAATTTTCTAATTTTTGTGTGAAATTTGGCGGCTGCAAAAAGAAGATGATAAATTAAAATGTATTTGTGGGAGACTATTTGTAAGTGGAAGATAAATGATGGCATAAATTGCTCCTCATATACTTGGTGACTTGATTCTCATACTATCTTGTATATTTGTGCCTGCCTGGCAGGGAGTGACGATGAAACCTTTGGTCAACTGGCTGAAAGTAAAGAGAGCTGCCATCAATGAGCTCACACTCATAGAAAAATTGCAGAACAGGGTAACTATCTGAATAAACACAGATCACTCTGAGCTATAAGCCACTGAAATGCTTAAGATGTCATTTGTTTTGCTTCAGGTGTTTGATCACATGCTGGTTGCTATTGAGGACATTTCAGGACAAATAGGACACAACTACATGAGGGACAAGTAAGTACGGGAGTCCGCTTGGTTCTAAAGTCATCATCAGACTCAGGAGTTACAGTGCATTCCTGTTTGAAGGTGGAGGAACTTCGAGGAGAAGTGGATGTCGTGGCTGTTATTGAAGCCATCAGCAAGAAAGAAGCAGGACCACCTCTTCAACGTCTTCCACCAGCTGAACCTGCAGGATGCTATGGAGTACGTGACCAAGGTGAGGATCCCGCTCTGTCCTTTGGGGGTTTCTGTTCAAAGTGAGGCTGCAGATGGTCAAACATCATCCTGGCCTTGTGTTGTTTCAGGGTGAGCGCAGAGGCTCTCTGGAGTTTATCCGCAATGAAAGCGCATTCATTGACTTCAAGAAGAGGTTTGATGAAGACTTTGCAGATGCCATGCCAGACATCATGGCTGATATGGCTGATGAGCAGGATGGAGCTTCAGCGATGAGGTGAGAGAACATTTTAACAATGTCCTGACTCCTGACTCCAAACCTTGTTTCTTTATGTTTCTCTTCCAAACCATCAGATGTTCTTTGAATCTTCTAGATGACCAGTTCTCCGGAGTCTCTGAAGGTCTTTCAAAGTTTGTATTAAACTATCAACAATCATTCAAGTAAAAAAGCTCCACAGATGTTTCTCCAGTCTTGTGTCTATCCTGTAAGGAGACTGAGAGACAATTGGACATCTGTTTATCTTCTCTGGTCCTCTCAATGACTGCAAACCAAGCCCAAATAATCACCCCTCCACCACCGTGCTTGATAGTTGCTATGAGGTGTTTGTGCTGATCTACTGGGTTTGATTTTCTCCAAACATGGTTCTGTTCATTATGGTCCAATATCGCTACTGTGGTCCCATCTGTCCAGAGGACATTGTCCCAGAAGTCTTGTCCTTCATCCAGATGCAGCTTTGGAACCTAAGTCCTGCTGCCATCTTGATTTTAGAAATTATTTCTCCTTTAACTCTTCCAAGAACCATACTGGCCCCGTGTCAGGGCCTTTAACCTTTAACCTCCCAACTGAGGCCTGTAGAGTTTGAGATGGAGCTCTTGGGTTTGTGGTCATTTCTTCACGCTCTGACCTTGGGCTGAATCTGCTGGGACGTTCACTCCTGGGAAGACTGGCAGATGTCTGAGATGTTTTCCTCTTGGGAAGAATCTTCGTCTCTGTAGGATGATGGACTTTAGATAGTTTAGGGATGACCTTGTGACCCTTCTCAGGTTGATGGGCCGCATCAGCTGATTCTCTAAGGTTAATTGCTGATGTCTTTCCACCTTGGTATTGTGTTAACACACACCTGTATGCTACAGAGCAGCAAACTCCTGTTTTTACAGAGGTTCTCACACTGATGATGATCAGATAATATTGCATCTGATTAGCTGCAAAGGTGTACTTAGTTTTTCTCATTTTACAATTTTTAATTGATCATTTAATAATAAATAATGACTGTGTTAAATTTATTGTGTTTTAATTATTTTAGGACCACGTCGGTTTTAATATTTGCTTAAATGCTACAACCTTACAGTTAAAAAGAGGGTGTACTTTCTTTTTATTATAATGCATGTTTTAAAGGTAAACAAACAGAACTGCTCAGATATTTTTGAACAGAATGTGTTGTCAGAATTTCCTTTTCCCCCTGAAAGTAAATATAATACCAGTAATACCAGTAATGATCCTCTTTGACCACTGACTCTACAGAAGAGACACGATATCATCAGTCAGCTTGGAGATGCATGAGCAGAACATGAGAGGACTCCGAGGAGCAGAGGAAATTAACTCTCATCACCTTCTGCAGCAGCATCTCTACAAAGGCAGGAAGCAGGTAAACATGTCCATCAGGCTGGAGCTGCACACATCATCAAACACACATAAGTAACTATCAGATTTAATCTGTCCTCACATCTGCTCGTTCTCCGGTCCAAAGCACCGTCACAGGTACAGCCGCAGCCACTTCGACATCAACCAGGATGAAAATGAGGTGCAGGAGATCTTCCAGAGAACCATGAGGAATCGTCTGGAGTCCTTCAAGTCTGGAAAGATGGGCGTTGCTCCACCAAAGACCATAACTAAGCACACAAAGAGAGAGCAGCAGCCGAAGGTCTGAGCTTTTCTCTGTTTACTAAAAACGTTTATATGAAAAATGCTCCAAGGCTGAGATGTGTTTGCTCCTTCACCATTTAATGCCTTTCAAATGATGTGAAACCAAGAGCAGCTAACCTTTAAACTGGCGCTCTGTCTTATGGATATATGACCTACTAAGTCATTCTTTTTCACTTAGTATGCAATGAATTATGAATCCTCAGTTTTATTTATTTTATTGATTTAAAAGTTTCATAATTTCCAGAAAATACATTTTTAAAGCCACTTCTGTTGACTTATATCAGTAAACGTATTAACATTTCATACGTTTGTCTAAAAAATAAAAGTCTGAATTGTGTTTCCATTGCAGATGCTGAATGGAAAGAATAAATGCTGCCACTCTGGTGATGAAGGTTAGTTTCTGGAAAGTAACTCCAACATCTTTGAGTTCTAATATTTTAATTTCCAGGATCAAAAAAGCCAAAAACAACCTGAGATATAAAACCTAAGAAGTTTTATCCGTTTGCTGATCTGAAGCATGTTGGTGTGTGTTAACACAATGCCAGGACAAAAAGACCACAGCAATGACCTTAAAAATACACTGCTGTCTATTAACCTGCCAGCAGGACTTAAGTTTTCTAAAGCTGCATCTGAATGAACCACAAGACTTCTGAAACAATCTGTTTTAAACGGAGGTGACCAAAGTGGGGATGTTTGGCCATAATCCACAGCAGAATCTTAGATGTTCCTGAGCTGTCCTGGTGGAGGTACAACGAGGTACGACGTCCAGTTGTGGCGGTAACTTGTTTCCAACCTAAAGGTGGAAATCCATTCCCTTCTGTCTGGTAGGGGTCAGTGCCTTTAGCCAACAGACGGGGTGGTGGACCTCCTTGTTTAGAAAGAGGAGCACATGGTGAGTTCTAACTAGTAAGGATCACACTTCTGTTGGGAGTTATGATTATTGATTGATTAATCTTGATCAATAATTATAATTAAAAATCATAATTTGACTAAATCAATTTCTTAACCAAAATCCTCATTTCTGAATCGAGACCAGAGATGTTTCTGGTGTTGTAATTGTGGCTCAACGCCTTTGATAATTACAACCGTTAAATACTCCATAATAATTGTCACTGAGATGTCACTGTTTAATCGGCCGTTTCTACCGAAACGTGTGGAACTTTGACCTTATCTTGACTGACGAATACCTCTTGCAAACAGGCTAAGCTGTTCAGTGATTAAATGATAACTAAATTAATTAGCAGCACAAACAGGCTAAGCTGTTCAGTGATTAAATGATAGCTAAATAAATTAGCAGCATAAACAGGCTAAGCTGTTCAGTGATTAAATGATTGCCAAAATTAATTAGCAGCACACAACAGGTTAAGCTGTTCAGCTAGCTGTCTGATTCATATATGTGTCTTCCAGGTGTATGGGTTTGCTTAAAATGGGCACACAGGTTTGACCGTTCAAACTGTGGCTTACCCAAGTCTATGCTTTAATGGGAGTAATCAAGCAAACACACCCAAAAAGGGAAAGAAAAAAAAAGAAGAGAAAGACTTTTGAAATAAACCAAAACCAAATTCAAAATAAAATTTTAAAAATGGGAAAACGAAACTAAAACATTCAATGCTGTTCTTAGCTTCAGATAAATGTTAGTGTTCTCTAATATGGATCTCCTACCTTCTTGTTAGACAACTAAGTTAGTTTTATGAGTCAGATCAAAACATGCTTCACACAATAAAACCCAGCAAAACGCCAAACTTTTATCCAAAAGGGGTAATGAATGATCTGTAATTTCAACTTTCAACTTTAAGTTATGCCCTTTTGATCATAGGTGATGGAATTATCTGCCTGTGTTAATGAACTGAGTGATTAAAATCAAAGTGGGAAATGCAATTCTCCTTAGTGACCACCAGATGGTACCGAGTGCAGGTCTGCGGTTTGAGAAATCCAGCTGCAACTGCAATTTTATTGAATGGCCACCAGATGTAGGTGTTGTTCTCTACCTGACTGGGAGAATGTTGGTCACAACTGTAATTACGCCCAGCGGACACTGGGGGCAGGTCTGCTGCTTATCAGCGCTGATTTTCTGCAACTGATCCAGCAGGCTGACCGCTTGGAAATTAACTTTAAATTTTCCACAAGTTAAACCAACTTTCACCTTGCAAAAACCTCTGAAAGATTATCTTATCCTCTGCAGCAGAACTGAGCAAACCCTAGTCAAATTATCCCCTAATTCACAAACGTTCTGTGCGAAACTCAAAAAATCTCACAATAAAACGTCTAGTTAACGGAGATCACAATTGTTTATTCTGTGCAACAGTGATTTGATGTCTGTCTTTTTAAGGCCCACCCAGGGACGCCATATGTTGGGAGTTATGATTATTGATTGATTAATCTTGATCAATAATTATAATTAAAAATCATAATTTGACTAAATCAATTTCTTAACCAAAATCCTCATTTCTGAATCAAGACCAGAGATGTTTCTGGTGTTGTAATTGTGGCTCAACGCCTTTGACAATTACAACCGTTAAATACTCCATAATAATTAATAACTATTACCAGAGATGTCACTGTTTAATCGACTGTTTCTGCCGAAACGTGGGGAACTTTAACCTTATCTTGACTGACGAATACCTCTTGCACAAAATAAACACAGAACGCCTTCTGTTATCATCTATGTGAATATTTATTAAGTCACCTACTCAACATGCAAAGTTCTACACAAAAGGGGTAAAATATCTAACTAAGCAAAATAAAGCAAAACAGCAGTGGGTGTGTATTGAATCAACCAGCAGTTATGGCAAAAATGAGAATATGACGAAGGGGTGTGGGGGTGAGTGGAGGGTGGGGCGCAGCTCCAACTGTAACCCAGTTATACTCAGTCATAAAACCTCCCCCAACTCTTGAGCAGACAAAGAGTTATAAAACTTTTGGCGGCAAGCTAGCAAGCAGTGAGGTTGAAGATAAAGAAAAATGGGGTATTTCACCATGAGGTTATTTTAGCAGTCCAGTCTCACAGCGCACCTGCACTGACTCTCAGGTGGTAAATTACCCCACAAAACACGCACAGAGCTGAGAGCGCAGCGGCTTCAGACATCAACACAGCACATCAAAGTTTCAGTAACAAGGTTACATGCACATATCATTCAGAACACATTAGATTCTAACTAGCAAATCTCATCGCACTAAGACCTCCTACTCTGCTCAGGCTTTCTAAGAAAGAAATAAAATAAAGGATGGATATTACTTGTTGTCGGCTTTCTTCTGAGCGGGGTCGAGCGAGGAAGGGAAAAAGGGGTTGAAGCGTGGTTGTGCGTCCGCAGTTAAACTCCAAGAAAGCGGTCAGTCTTCGTCCTTTGGCCTCCTTGGCGAAAAGGGGAAAAACGTGATCTGGCCATCAAAGTCGACTTAGGATGAAACACGGTGGTGATTTGTCTCCTCAAACTCCGTGTTTTTAGTTACGTGTTAAACTCACGTCTTCGATCGGCAAAGTGAAATTTCTGGCCTTCTTAGTCCAGAAACCTCAGTTATGAATTGTTCATTGGCCAACGAGAGAAAATAAATAAAATCCACTCGGGACTTTTCTCCAGGTGATGCTTCAGATGTTGGTGATCGGGTCACGATCTCCAGCCGAAGGTGGGGGTTCAAAATGGAGGCCCTGTTATATAGCGTCTTGTGACGTCAGACGTGGGACGCCCAGCCACATCAGCCACAGCGCCAGACGGCACTCTGCAGGAGCAGACTGCCCTGGACACAAAATGGCTGAAAACACCAGGAGGGCTGGTGGTGTCAAGCAACATGCACATGGTCCAATATTCAGCAAACAAGTGGTCCAACACTTCTCAACCATTTGTTGAGAAGTGTGAAATTTTAAAAGAGTCCAACTGGACCTTAGATGCAGGAGTAATAAATCCGTTTCTGTCCCAAGCCGGTGGGAAGTTGAAAACGTCATGCATCTCAGATGTAGTAAAGAAGTTTTCCCTTCCTGCCATTATGTGTCGTGTTGTGCTAAGAGAAGGCTCACCACAGAGTTTCTGGTGGTTTCCTTTGATGGGTACTTTAGGAAGACAATGTTCAATCCCCTTACTAAGGGTCATTCAGTCTTTGCCCTGCTGGACCTTTTCTGTTTAGACCGGTTATGGGAAGAGTTTCTAGGCCCAGCCATGGAGTTGAGGGCTTCCAAGAGCTTTGGATTTGACCAGTTTTCATGGATGAGACCATGAAAAATTAACCAATTTCTCCCTTCATGTTGGAGGCGTAAACCTGGCCACAAGTAAAGGAGTTTAGGTCATCTCTGGGTCCTGCTCATAAGTAGGAGCTCTTTAGGTGGAACATGGAAGCATCTGCAGCAATGCAGACACTGTGCAAGTTTGTTGTGGTTGAAGAAGAGCTGAGCGGAATGGAGACAAATTATGTTTAAAACCATGTAACTCAAAGGAGTTGTTCATCTTAATTCAAGTGATTTACATGTTCACTAAAAACATCATTCATCTTTTCAGATTTTGAGTTTTCAGAAGGAGACAGTGCTTCAGGCTATGATGCTTCCTTCCCCATGAAGATCAGCTACAGAGCAGGAGGTAGATCATCAACATGACTCCCTTTATTGTTTAAACCCAGCCAGGTCTGATGGTTCCTGTGTTTCTCCTGCAGCTGGAATCAAGAACCCAGCCTTCATGCCGGACCTGAACCCCTCATCGGCGATGCACATCCCTCCCTGGTTGGCGGATGCTGAGCCAGAAGTGAATCTGGTGGCTCCATCAGAACGAGCCCAGGTGAGGCTGCCATGGGTGCCGGGACACCACCTGCCTTCGCTGAGAACCAGGACTCGATCCGGTGACATCTTCCAGGTGGAAGATGAAGAGCAAGAGGACCGAGAACACCTGCACCCACCTCCATCTCCCCCTCAAGATGATCACCTGTAGCCCCCCCTGATTACACCTGACTCCTAGAGGCACAGAAACTGACCTCAGACTTTACACCGTTTCCAGGATATCAACCACAGGGTCAGCGCCTGAACTGAAACTACGTTTCCGAAATTAACAACTTTACGCTCATCAGTAAACATCGTCTGTTGCTGTAAACATCTCTGGTTCAGATGTGATCCACAAACGGTGCTTCTTGAGTTTCCTGTCCCTGAATGTGATGTAAAACATTTAAAAATGATGTTATGGATGATAAGGAGGGGGTTTATAATTAGTGGGACACAAAATCTAATATATGATCTGAGTTCATGTGTGTTGTATTGTTTTTCTTAGATTTTAATATAAAACTGTTGTTAAAATGTATTATGCATGATATAGACACATTTATGTATTTATTCTCAGTTTGTAAAGTCAAATGTGCAGAGGACAGTATTTAAGATGTAATGCATATGTAAATGTTTTCTGACTGACTGAATGGAAACAGACTTTAGAAATAAAAGTGAACAACTTTTCTGTTTCTGTTGAGTTTATTTTAAACCTGAAAGTGCATAAATGTACTCCACAAGTGAGAACTAAATGCTCACACTAACTCACTTCTTTATCATGCACGCAGTCTTTCCTGTCATTAACCCTAAAGGGTATTTCAGGAAGTATTAAAACAACTAGATATTAGTCTATAATGTCATTTCATTCTTGCAAAAACAAACAGTCAGTTTCAGAACTTCCAAGCTGGCAGTAAGGAAAACAATCCTTTTGATCTAACCCCTCCAGTCGGACTGTGGGGGTCACCATAATATCCTTTCAACACCACATTTGGTGTCAGAAGTGAGATTTGTAAACACCCGCATGAAACATATTTCAGGTTTGGTCACCTGAAGTGTCTGGACTTTGACTAGGCCATTCTAACACATGAACCTGCTTTGATCTAAACCATCCATTGCATCTCTGGCTGAATGTTTAGGGTGGTTGTCCTGTTGGAAGGTGAACCTTCACCCCAGTTTCAGGTCTTCCGCAGCCTTTAACAAGTTTTCTTCTGGGATTGTCTTGGATTTAGCTCCATCCATCTTCCCTTTAACTCTGACCAGCTACGCTGTCCCTGGTGAAGAAATGTATGTCCACAGCATGATGCTGCCACCATCATGTTTCACTGTAGGGATGGTGTGTTCAGTTTAATGTCAGTTAGTAGTTTTTCTCTGCACAGTGTTCTGCATGTAGGCCAGAAAGTTCTTCTGATCAGATCACCTTCTTCCACATGTTTCTGAGTCTCTTACGTGGCTTGTGGCAAAGTGCAAACAAGACTTCTTCTGGCGTTTTTTCTAACAATGCTATCTTCTTGCCACTCTTCAATAACGGTCAGATTTGTGGAGTACTTAACTAATTATTGTCGTGTGGACATATTATCCTACTTGAGCTGTGGATCTCTGCTTCTCTGATTAATGCTCTCCTTGCCCAGCCTGTCAGTTTAGGTGGATGTCCATGTCTTGGTAGGTCTACAGATAGACATGGTCAGATGATGGATTGAACAGAACTCTGGGAGAGGTTGAAAATTTGGGATGTTGTTGTAGAACCTAACCCTGCTTTAAACTTTTAACATTCTCCCTGACCTTGATGATGCTGGTTGTTCTCTGATGTTCTCTAAAGAACCTCTGAGGCCAGAGACAGAACATAGGCTAGGTCTCCTTGACGTCCTTGAACTGAGTGCAGCCTTTGACTTTGATCGATCACTCCATCCTTCTCAACAGACTAACATCAACTAGTATTTCTGGTACCCCATTCAATTGGTTCAAATCATATCTCTCTGTATGCAGTCAGTTCATTCAATTTCAGTCTTTCCATTTCCAGTCCTCCCCTGTCTCTATAGGTGTCCCCCAAGGTTCTGTCCTTGGGCCCCTCCTTTTCATCATCTACCTTCTTCCTTTAGGTCACATCTTCCGTAAATTTGGGATCCACTTCCACTGTAATGCTGATGATACTCGGCTCTACCTGTCTACCAAACCTAATTTTTCAGTTGCACCCTCTAACCTCACTGATTGTCTCAGTGAGCTCTGGTTCTCTAACAATCGTCTCCAACTGAACAGCGATAAAACAGAGCTCATCGTTGTCGGGACATTAAAAATCAAATCTGATTCCTTTCTCTTTCAATTTAACAACATTCTTTCCCCCTCTACTCAGGTTAAGAGCCTGTGTCATCCTTGACACCACACTTTCCTTCACTTCTTACATCAACAGCGTCACTCGTTCTGCTTATTTTCACCTTTGCAACATCCCTCACGCCTCTATCTAATGCCATTCTTGTCCACAGCCTTGTGACATCTTGATTTTGACTGCTGTAACTCCCTCCTTTCTGGTCTCCCCAATAAATCCCTTCACAAGCTGCAGCTGGTCCATTACTCTGCTGCCCGGGTCATTACCCAAACCCCCTCCAACATTTACATCTCTCCCATCCTGAAGCAGCCTTTCTAGCTCTCGATCAAATTTCGGAATATTTTTAAAATTCTTCTTCTCACTTTTAAGGCCATCCACAATCTCACCCCTCCATATCTGTCTGATCTTCTACATGTCTCCATCCCCTCCCACTCCCTCAGACCAGCCTCCTCCCTCTTCCTCTCTGTACCCTCTGTTCTCCCCTCACCACCATGGGGTGCAGGGCCTTCAGTGGCTCTGCCCCTCAACTCTGGAACTCTCTGCCCCCTGACCTATGAAACAGCACCTCTCTCACTGTTCAAAACTGGTTTGAAAATTCATCTCTTAGACCATCTTTCTTAACTCTATTCACTTGTATTTGTTTTTTCTTAGATTTGATTTTACTTTTTTAAAGTTTGATTTTATTGACTGTGGGTCCATTTTTGTAAAGTGTCCTCGAGTGTCCTGAAAGGCGCTTCTAAATAAAATGCATTATTAATATTATTATCATTATTATTAAACAGAACATCTGCAGTTAGACTCAGTAAACTGCACACAGCTGGTCTCTGGTACAGATTAGGGTACTTCTGAAGGTTGATGGTTGCAGTGGATTACATTTTAGGGTATCACATTAAAAGGGACTGAATTCAAATGATCAACAAAGATAAAAGAATTTGAACTCTAATAAACATTTTTGACTGAATATATGATTCATTTTATCATTTTAATCATAAATAATCAATTTCTGCTGTCTCCAAGATCTTTGTGATGTAGTCTAATAGGATCTTTTCATTCCCCGCATCCTTCAGGTAGAAGTGAGAGCCGTCAAACATCCTGATGGTGAAATCTCCTGACGTGATGTTCCTCCAGGCTGTTAGAAACACAACTAATCAGATGTGGAAACAATCATGTTCTTAGTTCCTCACTGCCTGGTTATCTGGTGTTGGAGGTAAATAAACATTTTGCTTGTGTGGAGCTGTGATATGGTCATCTTTCTATTTCTGTGACTGACCCTGTAAGTCGTGAGGAATGTCCTGCTTCCCATCAAAACATGTAACGGGACAGCCAAGAAATGCAACGTCAGGTTTCGAACACCTACAGGAAAGGAATTAGTTCAGTGAATTCATTCAATCTCAGTATGAAACAGAACTCTCTGAACAGATGATCCAACCTGTAGTTCTCCACGACGTGCAGGTCGGCCTTCAGGGCCGGCAAGAAGAGCTGCAGAACTTCAGGGTTTGCCAGCAGCTCCTGAGGAGTTCCTCCGATAGACGTTAACCACTGGAGGAACTCGTCATCCGGTAACTCGCTTCTTTTTGGAGCTTTAATGCGGATCTCAGACTAGAAGAGGATTGAGCTGGGTTTGTGTTAGGAGCAGGGACATGTTTCATTTATAAACTGATGTAAAATATTTCTGCACCAAGAGAAATTTTCTGATTTATAAATGCTGAGGTCAAATGAACACATGCAATATTCCCTCTGTTTCTGATTAACCACAAAAATCAGGCATTTAGGTTTAGTTTGTCATTATTTTATCATCCATGTAGAAAATTACATCACAAATATGTGATTCTGAACACTTAAAGACGAAAAGAGGATAAGGATAAAAAGATCGAGGAAGATGGGAAACTTCCTCTGGGAAAAAATGCTGTAAATGAAAGGCAAGGTCAAAGTTCACTCACATATTTAAAGTGATAGACACCATCAAGAGCCAAAACAGACTTTATTTGTGCAACTTTCCTGATATTTTACATCAGCAGCAGCCATATTGGATCCTGAGGTCAGAGTTGGTTAGAAGCCTCCAAGTTTCCAAGTTAGGAATCAGAAATTTAAGAGATGTTCAACTTAGCTTTAATGTAGTTTAACTTAATGTAATTTAATTATTTGCTAGGCATTGTTAGTTTAATGTTATTTTTATTTACTTTATTTATAAAACATTATTATTTACCGTATATAATTTTTCTTATTTTGGATTTTCATTTATTTTTCTATCCTGTTTAAAGCAGGTTCATATAACTCACATGTATTTTGAGATAAAAATTTAATTAAAGGTTCACCGTCCAAAATTATGACAACAGTAATAATTTAGAGAACATCTGAGGTCCTCGTTGGTGACCGGAACCACCAGCAAACAAGACTTCAGGTTCTGGTTCTGGTTCTGCAGGATTTAAGGCCTGAAACATGACAATTAGCCAATGCTGATGAACTCACATATGGAGCAGAAGCTCCAGACAGAAACATGTGAACTGGCTCCAGGTTGTGAAGTTTCTTCAGATCCTCTGCAACAGCAAAGCTTGTGAAGGCTCCAAAACTGAAAGAAATGATTTTTTTTAATTAAAGGGTATGGTTTGTTATAATGGGGGCTGTTCTCAAAAGTCAGTATCTTACCTGCTTCTATGAGCATGCAGATAATGTGTTAACAGAGAGGATGCTCAGTTAAGAGAACAGAGACAATAGAGACAGATGTCTCCTAGTGGTCAGCAGATGATAAGGATGTTCAGTTAAACTGCTGTGAAACATCCGGTTTGTTTTAAATGGTCAAAATTCTAATCAGCTGTTAGTTCGACTCCTGCAGGAGAATTTAGCTCTGATTCTCCAAACTAAAACCACCAACTGCTGCATGGAACATACTCACTACTCAGAACTACACCACACAATCCTTAAAAACAATAAACATGAACACTTCCACTTGCTGTAGGATGCTTCACCTGTGGCCAAACAGAGCAAATGGTTTCTCTTTCAGCAGCGGCAGCAGAGCAGCGAGGATCTCATCCACGATCTGCTGCATGTTCTCAAAGAACGGCTCTCTGGCTCGACTCTCTCTGCCCGGGAGTTTCACCGCAAACACTGAAGCAAACGGATGAACAACTTTCAGTCAATTGCTTCCACGCTCAATACATCACAAGACATTTTTAAAAAATCCTTAAAACAACGGAAGACTTTTTTAACCATGCAGCTTCTGCCTAAAATATGAAGAAACCGTGAGACTGGAGGATAAAAGAAGAAGCTTCTGGATGTGAAGGTCATGCAAAGACATGAAACTGGACCTGGGAGATGTTTCATCATCCAGCTCTCAGGAATCACCTTGTTGGAGCTAAAATCTGGTTTCTTTGGGATGTTTCACAAACTGAGATTAACAATAAATACATTGTGCATATTGTCCATGGTTTAAAGGGATTATTTCAAACTATAGTGCAGGTGTTCAGGCTAAAATACAATAAAATAAAACCAAATTAAAGGTGGATTAAAAAGCTTTGATTATTTGATCATGACAGGTCAGATAAATACCAAATTAAAGTAATGCAGTTTGTATTTTATTTTATTTAATTTTAAAAACGTTAAACAGTTTGAAGCACTTTTTAACCCTTAAACATTAAATAGTCCCCAGTGCTGCTTCTTATCATTTTATCTTCAACATGCTGGGAGGAAACAGATGGAGGAAATTTATGGACCATACTTGACATAAATCTGTGTTTCTTCAGTAGATTCAGTGTCTCTAAGCACCAGACTGGACTTTATTATGTGCATCAGAGAGGTTTTCTTTTTTATTATCGATTTTCAGTACATTTTAAATCCATATATTAGTTATCGCAAAGATCTTAGAAAGTCTTGTTCCTACTATAAACCTGCAGAACCATGAAGCCATAGCGGATCTTCATGCCTTCTGAGCACACTGAGGGGTCGCTTGAGTAACTCGATGA
The DNA here is from genome assembly GCF_021462225.1 of Girardinichthys multiradiatus. Lineage (NCBI taxonomy): Eukaryota > Metazoa > Chordata > Actinopteri > Cyprinodontiformes > Goodeidae > Girardinichthys > Girardinichthys multiradiatus. The sequence goes on from NC_061806.1 coordinate 42,626,621, forward strand.
ACAAACATATTGGATATATGGTGCAAAGTGCAGCTGCTGGTCCTCCAGGTGTGGGTTACCTTCCATGGAGCTGTTCAGGACGTTTCCCCAGCGGGCGTAGTGGATGGAGCCTCCACCTGCCCAGGGGAAGCAGATGAGCCTGGTCAGAGCTTCTGGCCTCCTCCCAAAGCAGCTGATCACCTTCTCCATCCTGATTCACCAGAATCCTGCTGCTTTTCTGCCACACTGAAGGAATCCTGCTTGCTGCTGCTACATCTGCTCCTTCTGCAACATTTCCTGGTTTCTTTCTTCTGTGGTTCAGGAACACGGCAGCTGTGAAATCCTGTAAATAGGTTCTGGAGACATCTACAGTGTGGAGTGAGTAGCTCCATCCAGGAATCCAAATCACTCCAGGCTCAATGGATTCAGGCAGAAGCTGAAATATAAAAACACTTTAAACCAAAAAAGCAGAGAGACACAAAGAGAAGGACTAAAGTTCAGAATCTGTTAGTCTGGTAGGCTCCATCAGCACAAATCCTGCTGAACTTTTAAGAACATTTGAGACTTTAAGAAAAGTATAAAACATACCAAACAGGATATCAGCAGAAAAGATGAAGAATGTTCAAATATTTTAATTATAGTTTCTCTGAACTGTTCGGAATAGTTTTAGCTTTTTAACACATTTTTACGTTCTGGCCTAAAAATCTTTTTAATGATGGGAAATATGTATTTTTTCACAATGTGGGAATCAATAAACTTTACTGGACTAATTTCTGAGTTTTTATAGTAAAATATTTAACCTTTAAAGATCAGAAAGTGTGTTGATGTTCTGAAACATGTCAAATAATCTACATACAGTATGTAAAAATATATCTAATTATTTCAAGTATAAAATTAATATATCTAATTATTTCATGTTTTTTATTGTTTCACTTTATTACATGAAACCTTTTTATTTTAACAAAAGTTTTATAGTTAGTGAAAGAAAAGTTTCTTAAATGTCAAAGATGACGTTTACCTGTCCAGGAAATGACGTTCTTCTCTACAGTTGGTATTTCCTGATGGGTTTCCCTCAGAGGAGGAGGAGGAGGAGGAGACTGAAACTGATGCCAATTACAGAAACTTATTCCAGACACACCGGAAACTAAGTGTTTTTACCTTTCAACATAAAATCCTGCACTAGAAATGGAAATCTCCAGCAGCAAAGTAAAGGGCAAAGGGAAGCATAAAAACTATAATACGAAGAAACATAAGCAGTGACTGTACATTAAGGGAAAAATGCACAGCATAAGAAAAAATACTGTACAGTTAAAAATGGCACAATCAGATTAAACAAAGTGAGGTCAACTGAGTAGATGATCTTGAAAATGCACAAAATGCGCATGTTTAACAGCGCATAAACACAACTATTTACAAAAAAATGGATAAACTGCAATAACAGCAGGGATGTGAACACTTCTTGAGTTGTTGGGAGCAGTGATGTTATAAAAGCTAACAGCTGCTGGGAGGAAGGACCTGTGACGCTTTCTTCTTGCACCTAGGATGCAGCAGTCTGTCACTGAAGGAGCTCTCCAGTTCTGCAGCAGCTTCATGCACGGGATGGGAGACATTGTCCAACAGTGATGTTTTTTTGATACAGTCCTTCTGTCTCCCACCACCTGCTCTGTGTCCAGGGTGCATCCAAGGACAGATCTGGTCTTCCTGATGAGCTTATTTAACTGCTTCCTCTCAGCTGTAGATAAGCTGCTTCTCCAACTAACTACACCATAGAAGATGGCTAATGCCACCACAGAGTCAAAAAAGGTCTTTAAGAGCACCCCCTGCACTCCAAAAGACCTCAGCAGGAAGAGTCTTCTCTGACCGTGCCTTTAAAGAGCAACAGTGTAGTGACTCTGGCCCAGTTTACTATTCAGGTGAACACGCAGGTACTGAAAAGTTCCTGCGTGTTGCAGACCAGCCTGCCAGAGACACAGCCCCCTGTCCTCACACACTGCGGGCGTCTGGTGAGGTAGTCTAGTATCCACTGGGACAGGTGGTGGTCCACTCCTGACAGCTCCACCTTGTCCCTCAGAAATCCAGGCTGAATGACATTGAAAGCACTGAAGAAATCAAAAACACATGGTCCTCACAGTCCTTCCAGGCTTCTCCAGATGGGTCAGAGCTCAGTGCATGAGGAATATGATGGCATCATTCACCCCGATGCCAGACTGGCAGGCAAACAAAAATAAAAATAGATCAAATAGAAAAATAAGTAAAAGCTCTGTAATAGAAATCAGTTGCAGCAGACAGACAGGCATTTAAAATTTGTTGAAACATTTTACATTATACTTTGTTTAATGTCTTTAATTCTGTTTCTGATGCATTATTTTTTGTCTTGCTTTGAAAAAATAGTTTTCTCCCTTTCTGTGTTAGATGCTTTCTCTTGCATTATCATAACGGTGTCTTGGTTGGCTTGTTCTTGGGAGATTTAGGAAATATCTGAAATTTTTGCTAAACTTTCCATAAAAAAACAAAGATGCACATCAGCAGTATAATACAGGTAAGGAATGAAATGTTTTTTCTTTACTATTACTGGTTATTGCAGGTAACCATATTAAACAAATAAATATAATGTACAGTGTATGTTCATGGTAAAAATAAGGTTCAAGATTGTTCAGTTTCATTAATTGACATCAAAGAATTCACATTTAACTATTTTTTAAATCACAATTTGCAGAATAAAAATAATTAGAGTTTTTACCTAGATAACCTGGGTTCAGTTTCCTCTGTCGAGTAAAACCATAAAAAAAATGAACTGAAGATAAAACCAACAAGCTAATGTTTTACAATAACTGTTGTGTGTTTCACTTAAAACCGCGCTGACGTTGAAAAGCTTCTCCTCAGCTCGCTAAAGGTGCTTTTGTTCTGAAAGAACCCACCGGAAGTGATTTGGATCTGTTTGCGTTTGATCTGATTAGACCGGTTTTTACGGAGGAGGACACCGGGTTCCCGAACTCCTACCACCCGTCTGAAAAGAGGAGCGCCGGCTTGTCACGTCCACTCAGCGGAACACCGACTTAAACCTGGAAGGAGGTAAATATTTCTGTCGTTTTTCAGCCGCTAGCTGTCGGTGTTTGAAGCTAAAAACGCTGTTAGCCGCGGCTCGATGCTGAAGTTGGTGTCTGAGTGATGGCTTCCGTCTAAAGGGCTGTGTCACAGTTTTTAAGGAATGTTGTCCACATTTAATCAGCTCTAGTTCCGAATCTAAACTATTTAGAAGCAAGCAGGGCTTTTCCGAGATGTCGTCCAACTTAGATTGGGTATTTAAACTCCACTGTTTTCAAGAATCTTTATATTGTGTAAAATAATTTATTTTGGCTTTAAGCGGTCTAATCATTTCAAATTTTATAAAAATACCGATTAAGAGTGGCTCAGATGCATTAAAAAGTGTAATAGTCCTTTAATTTCGAGTCAAAGGCTAACTTCAGGGTGTTCTCATACTTCTTTTAGTTCGGGTTAAAGCCGGTCCGAACCTGATCACAGTGGAAATAAACCTGTTGTTATTCTGTTTCCAGGTGGAGGGGCAGTAAAGAACCGAGTCAGAACCGTGTAGTACCGCTGTGAGCTGGAAGCAGGGGAGGGGGGCAGCCCGGATCCACACAGAGTTACACCGAGCCGGGTCTTCCGGTCCGAGACCTCATGAATGGAAATCGGAACAACAGGTGAGGGTGCTGTGCGTGCTAGATACACCGGGATGTGTTTCAGGCAAACCGGTCCCACTGGTTCCTCAGCCGGCTGTCGGAGGCAGGTGGAGATAGATCCAGACTGGATCTCTGAGCCTCTCAGCTCCAGATCCACCAGACTGGATCTGACACGTGTGTCCAGCTCCAGAGATCCAGTAGCTCCAGAGATCCAGTAGCTCCAGAGATCCAGTAGCTCCAGAGATCCAGTAGCTCCAGAGATCCAGTAGCTCCAGAGATCCAGTAGCTCCAGAGATCCAGTAGCTCCAGAGATCCAGTAGCTCCAGAGATCCAGTAGCTCCAGAGATCCAGTAGCTCCAGAGATCCAGTAGCTCCAGAGATCCAGTAGCTCCAGAGATCCAGTAGCTCCAGAGATCCAGTAGCTCCAGAGATCCAGTAGCTCCAGAGATCCAGTAGCTCCAGAGATCCAGTAGCTCCAGAGATCCAGTCAGGTGGATCTGGAGCTCAGGGTGTAGACATCTGAATCATTTCTCTGTAAGCAAATGATCTTCACACCAGCTGCTGGATATTCAGATGCTGCTGAGCTCATCCTGACTCAGAACGGTCCACTTTGTAACCAAACTGAGTCACAGCTCCTCTTCATGTCCAGGGAGTCAGCTGTGGATTAGAAGGAAGAAACCAATCAGAACTTTCTCCACCAGCATGAGCAGTCTTAACCGATCAGAGATTTTGTGGATCATTCCTGGTCTCCAACTTAATAAACTCAGACCCTAATTTCTCTTTTAAGAACGATTTTATTCTACTTTCTGGATCAGTCGAAATAACAATAAAATAATGAATAAAACACAGATTTAGTCCAAACAGCCCAAAGTTCCAGAGTTTTCTCTCTCTGCATACCTACAAATCTACACGTACAGCCATTTCCTGCAGGTTCTGATCCAGAGGCAGAGATCCAGATAAAACTCAACTAAAAACAATTAAAGTGTCTCCTTTGCTCCTTTTATAAGACATATTACTGCTGATGTTTCTCTTTTCACCAGGCAACAAGATCATTTCCAAAATACTTCCAGCTGTTTTCAACCGAATATTTGAGATGAAACTCTGATTTGTCTTAGAATCTTCATTCATTCATTTTAACTGTAGAGCTATGCATCCTTTCTATGGTTAGTAATTCATAGTTTATGTCTGGGATGCCGTCAGCATTACACAGCTCTGCAGTGGAAAGGGCTTCAGTTTTATTTTTAAACAAAGACAAAATGATGACATTTTAGCATCTTATGTTAGTGATTACCACAACTAGCATACTGACACGTGTGTTCATGCTAAGAAGGAAGTGGAGGAGGTTTCAGGTTGAAGGTTTTATGTTTGAACAGATGAAGAAAATGTCCAAATCATGATAAAAGGCACATTTGCTTAATGATATTTTCTAGTTGCAGCAGAAACTAAAGCAGAATAAAAACTTGTCATCAGTGTCGGTATTCCCAGAGAAACAGTTTGTGTCTCTGTCTGGAGTTTTTACTGGAGCTTTATTTAAAAGCTGTGTCTGCCTCTTTGGAGCCTAATCAGTGGTAATTAATCTCTACTGTTGTCTCTGGGTTTTCACCTGGACTGTTGGATGTGATCCGTCCAGCCCGTGGTGCAGTATCTTTCCCATGGTTCCTTATCCTCTGAGTCTTAAATCTAATTTCTGCACCTGTTTACGTCTTCCTACCGCCCGCCTGCTGTTACCGTGGTGAAAACGTGGCCACGTCGATGCTGTCGCCATGGTTACAGCTTAGCGGAAAGAAGAGCATCTTCACTCTTCCTGAGCTTTTCACCCGTGTTTCTTCCTCCTCATCATCACAAGCAGAACCGGACCCCACTGTGTCTGAGTTTACTTTGTGTTCTCTGCATGTGTGGATCTTCTGAGTCATACTGGTGGAAACTGTGGTCGTTTGATGTCACTCTGGTTTCCAGTTCGACCCACTCCTCCTCCCGCCAGTTGAAGGTCGGGTCAGTCGGGAGAAACTGGCAGCTTCCGCTCCGCTCTGGTCTTCATCTGCAGTTCGGATGTGGGAACATCTGAGTTTGAGGTTTCTAACAGGAGGAAATCTGCAACATCCTGGAGCTTCTTCAGCTCGTTCCTCCTCATTAACCACTTCCTTCCTGCAGTTTCTCTGCGTTCAAGCTCACAGCTCATTTATACCCGACTGCTGGAGCGGTTCTGTCCGGGAGCATTGAGGAGCTCTCATGTTCTTTAAGGGGCAGCCAAGTCCGATCCTGTTGATGTGTTTGGATCTTCATGATCCCGAAGCCTCTCCTTCAGAAATCTGCTAGGTTCTGTTGGGTCTCAGAGACGGGTAACATCTTCTACTCCCAGGGTCCTACAGTCTGGAAAAGGATGATATTTGACTTTCTGGACTTTCTTATTTCAACATAAGAATAATAAGTAATATATTTAGGTTTAAAATATTTGGATTTAATTCAGATAAAAATGAGGATTTCATGAAACTAAAGAGATTTTTCCATTGATTTTTATTCAGAAAATCAGTTTCTTGTCCAGCTTGCATTAAGTCACCAGCAGATAAACTCACTCATCCAAACAGGATAATTGGCTGCTGGATCGTTTTGGTTCTGACTTTTAAACTGGACCCAAGATTCTTGAACTAGTTTAAGTTTTAAATGCCAAACAAAGCTTTGAAAATGCAGTTCTTTTTACACCGACTACCAACTGGAATTTTAATCGTCTGTCTTTAATCGTGGAAAACCCAGACTATATTGTTTCTAATAATACAGATTTTAACCAGTTTAGTTTATCCAATCAATTATTTTCTACTCAGATGTCAATAATTGCACATATTTCTAGAAAATTAAACCTCAAATCTTTGTAGGAACCCTGAACTCCACCCCACGGTGCATTCACTGCACCTCAGAAATTGGAAACTCTTGACATTTTTGCTTTTTTTATTAAACTGCTGAGCTGCTGCAAGCTGCACATCTGGGATCCACCTGCTGCTGTGTTGATGCTTGAGAGTTTCAGCAGCTGCAGTCAGCCATCCTGGAAGCGCAGGACGGAGAAGGAGAAGATGGAGATCAGTGTCCGTTCTGATCTCTGACTGAAGGAGGCCTGCAGGAGTCAAAGAGAAGGTTCCCACCATGGTGCTGAGAGCTGCTGAGATGTTTGTTTTGGATGTGGTGGCACTAAACGAATAATGGGAGGAGATGTTCAGATGTTCCCTGAGAGTGACAGAAGCATGGCTCAGGTAGCAGAGGGATGACTCTGATGGTTTGGACAGGTCCAGCAGAAGAAAAGAGTCGGACCATGGAGAAGGTTCATGGATGTGGTGAAGTGTGATGTAGGGGATTCCCTCTGAAGGGAGCATGTAGATGATGACCTACCTGCTCAGTCTGAAACTCTGAGCACTCTAGGAATGTCAGTTTATGATGAACTTTAGTTTTCCATTTGTCCTTGTCTTAGGAGCCCACACCTTGTTTACGTTGCCACGGCGACCTGGCTATGGCTCCATCGGAAAGCCAATCAAGCTCCTGGCCAACTGCTTCCAGGTGGAAATCCCTAAGATTGACGTTTACCTGTACGAGGTGGACATCAAGCCTGAGAAATGTCCCCGACGGGTCAACAGGTACCAGAAGAGACCAGAACAGGTCCCTCTGTCCTTGTAGCTGGATGGTCATCCTGCTGGGAAACATCTAGACTGGGATGTTTTGTGTGTTTTTTCCAGGGAGGTGGTGGACTCCATGGTGCAGCACTTCAAGGTGACGATCTTCGGTGACCGGCTGCCAGTTTATGATGGAAAGAGAAGTCTCTACACGGCGAGCCCACTTCCTGTCGCCACAGCCGGGGTGAGACTGGTCCGCTCCATCCATCAGAACTTTAGAGCAGGTTCTACCAGCCGGAACCAGTTTGCCTCAAAGGAAAATGATCTTCTCTGGTGCTCTTCAGGTGGATCTGGATGTCACCCTGCCAGGCGAAGGTGGGAAGGACCGCCCATTTAAGGTCACCATCAGATTTGTGTCGCTGGTCAGTTGGCATCTGCTGCATGAAGTCCTGACCGGACGCAGTGTTCCTGACCCGCTGGACCTGGACAAACCGATCAGCACCAATCCAGTTCACGCCGTGGACGTCGTCCTGCGACACCTGCCCTCCATGAAGTTCGTACCCCCCCACAGACACACACACAGTTTCCACTCATTTTCTGACATGTTGTACAATATTTGGTTGGGTTGATTTTTGTGTTAAAATAGTCTGGGAAGAACCTCAGGAACTGAGATGAGTGCTAGTTTTGGTCCTCACCCTCCACCAGGTACACCCCTGTGGGACGATCCTTCTTCTCCTCCCCTGAGGGCTACGACCACCCGCTGGGGGGAGGAAGGGAGGTGTGGTTTGGTTTCCATCAGTCGGTGCGGCCCGCCATGTGGAAGATGATGCTGAACATCGATGGTGAGTGATGACCCGGATAGTTCAGGTAGAATCTGAGGAGAACTGGGAGCTCGGTTCTTTTTAAAGGGAACAAACAGCATTTAAAGCTCACCTGGTACCAGGTGAGCTCTCGTTTGGTTAATTAGCTAAATAAACATCTATGTAGATTCTGATCGGGCCTGGTTGGTCCAGCTGTTAATACTTGAAATCAAAACCTGATGAAAAACCTTCTCTGCTTGCAAATAAGCACGTAGTGAAGGGTCATCATCTTCACCACCACCCTGAGGAGCATCAGCAGATCTGCTGAGGTTTCTGTTGTTATTCAAGCCATGAAAAATCATTTCTAAACTTTTTCCACCTTTAACTCGACACTCAGTTCATCTGGATTCAGCTCAAACAACCAAATCTGTTGGAGAAACATACAACTGTTCATTTCAGCTTTCAGTCTTCTCAGGTTCACACCTGCCAGCAGCTGTAGTGACTCTGATGGATCTGGAATAAAGTTCTGCCACAGTTTGCAGAGATGTTTTAAGTCCAGAACTAAATCTGTCACCTGAAGAATGCTGAGGTCCTCCAAGAGTCTGAGGATCTGGAGAAGTTCTAGGTAGAGTGAGCGATGTTATCGATCAACATCACGATCAAGATGTTCTGCAGAAAATAAATCTAAAGCTGGAAAGTATTAGTTTGTTTGGAGTAGAACCTTATTTATCACGGTGTGGTTATTAGTCCCTCCTCCAACCCCTCGTTAGCAAAGCTGCTGGTCATAAACTCAGAAGGCTTCATGTAACATATGCAAGGTCGTTTTGTCCCCAGAGGAACATTTTCTCTGCTGTTTGGATCTTTAAAAGTTGTTTCAGTTAGTGATTTTATGAGGGAAAACCGGTTACATTTCTGCTGCACAAGTTAGACACCTGGAAGTTAAAATGAGGGATTTTTGTTGGGGTTTACGCTGCAACGTTCTTCAAAGAAGATGGACAGAAACACCTTCTTCCTTCAAGGTGAGATCACTTCACCATCTGCTGAAATCAGATGTTTGAATCCTCTTCATGTGCAAGAAAATGTTTAGTGACTGAATCAAATTTAAAGCATGTCTCACTTAGATGATTGACCTGAGAGTCAGACATTAGGCTTCAGAGTTTCACCTCCATCTTTCTCCCACTGCTGCTCCAGTTTCAGCCACAGCCTTCTATAAAGCCCAGCCTGTCATCCAGTTCATGTGTGAGGTGCTGGACATCCACAACATGGACGAGCAGCCGCGCTCACTCCCGGACTCTCACAGAGTCAAATTCACCAAAGAGATCAAAGGTAAGTGACCGGGTTTCAGCTCAGGGAACTGAGCCCGAACGTCCCGATCCAACCCGTTTCTTTCAGTCTTCCTTCGTGATCTTCAGTAATGCTTCTCCAGGCTTTCTGAAGCTTCACTTCACATTTTGGCCTCAATTTCACCAAGTCTAATCATAAGTGAAAATGAGTTTTTGTTAAAAAATGAAAAGCTTCAGTTGCCGATGTTCCTTCAACATCTCCACAGGTCTTAAAGTGGAAGTAACCCACTGTGGAAGCATGCGGAGGAAGTACCGGGTCTGTAATGTAACCCGCCGGCCGGCCAGCCTGCAGACGTATGTCTCCACACCACGCCTCTGAAGACACAATGCCATCTGTTCTGCTGTCCGATCCCAGGTTTAGCAACTTGTGGTTTGAATCCACAGATTTCCTCTGCAACTGGAGAACGGCCAGACGGTGGAGCGCACCGTGGCTCAGTACTTCAGGGAGAAGTACAACCTGCAGCTGAAATACCCCCACCTGCCCTGCCTGCAGGTGGGCCAGGAGCAGAAGCACACATACCTGCCTCTGGAGGTGAGGATGGTCGATCGGTGGGATATTTAACTACCTTACATGAATCCTGCACTTCAGGTTCATCTTAACAAGAACTAGTTCTATGTCCAAATGAACTGAACCAGTTCATGTTCAATGTTCACTAGCTAAACATTTGGAGATAAATGCACGGCTCCAGCATGAATGAGCTTAGAGTTGAACCCTGACCTCTGATTGATTCTCTGCTGTTGTCTCATAAACTGTTTTAATTCTGACCAAGTTGAGTAAATCTGCTCTGACTCGCATGTTTTCCTGCTTCAGCTTCCAGAAACTAAAATGAGTCTAAAATATGAATTATTACTTTGATGTTTCTCTTTAAAAACCTGAGTCTGCTTAAGCTGACTAGTCCTCAGTGTTGATCCGGCTCCATTTACATGAAGCCTAGTAGGAAATCAACAAACTAAAAGTTAAAGGGACAGCCTGCTCGATCTGCTGCCATCTAGTGGTACGACTAGAAACGGCACCCATGTTTAACAGTACGAAACGTTAAGTTGCTTTCCTTTCCACACTAATGTTTACTGCTAATTTCTGTCTGTTTTATATAAGTTTTCTTCTGAATGTTTAATGATTATTAAATTAACACTCAGGACCAATTTCCATCTGGACCGTCAACACGCTTCGATCTATTTACCCAGAGAGAAGAAAGATGAATGCTGCTGTTACAGGAGGTCAACCTGTGATTTTATTTGGAGCAGAAGAAGAAAATAAACTACGTTTCAGCATCAAAGCCCCTCTGAAACAACAAAATCCCCAACTATAACCAGTTAGCAGCTATTGAGTAAAATCCTACCAAAGTAAGAGTTTGACAGGAGAGAGGAGGGGCAGACAAGCAGACCAGGACCCGAACCCAGGACAACCGCATGGAGGCCTGTAGCCTCTGTTCATGATGCGCCTGCTCCACCAGTTGAACCAGCAAGGGTCCTAGAAAGTCTGATTAAATGATGAGACTGATGGTGATTCCTCTGAGCAGCATTCCTGCTTCTGCCGTCTAAAAGATGATCTACATTTAAGCTCAACTTTAAACTGAAACCTGCAAATCAGCTTCTAATTGTATTCACAGATGCACCAATCAGGCTTTTCCTGCTGAGTCTGATTCCAGTATTCTTCATATTCTGGTTTATTGATCTGTTTCTATGTTCAGTTTTTTTTTTCAGTTTAAACTATCCTGAGAGACGTTGCAGTTTCAAGACATTAGATGCATTAAAGCACCGGCTGCTGGTTCTGTTTTATAGACTGAAAAAAGTAGAAGTTCTTAGGAAAATATCTGAAATAAATAAAACTCTTCTAAACTAATCTGTTTGGATTTGTCTGTGTGAAGGTGTGTAACATCGTTCCCGGTCAGCGCTGCATTAAGAAGCTAACAGACAACCAGACGTCCACCATGATCAAAGCCACGGCCCGGTCCGCTCCGGACCGACAGGAGGAGATCAGCCGCCTGGTGAGAACAGAACCCTGCAGACACCATACTCTGCATGAAGCTCAATCTTTCAGGCTCAACACAAACCATGTCCTGCCCCCTGCAGGTGAGGAGTGCCAACTACGACTCGGACCCGTTTGTGCAGGAGTTTCAGTTCAGAGTGCGTGATGAGATGGCTCAGGTGACGGGCCGCGTCCTGCCGGCCCCCATGCTGCAGTATGGCGGCAGGGTGAGCTCTGAACCCTTTATGGTACCCTTCCTTTTCAATCACGCTTCACACATGTCTGTTTTAGGCTGAGAATTTCATCTGGATTCCTCCACAGATGTTCAATTAAAATGACTCCTCGCATGTTGGAAAACCTTTACAGAAAACTCCAGTCTTCAGTTTAGATTCCCTACATGCAGTTAGTGTTTGTTTATTCATCGATGCCATGCACTCTAACCAGGTTTTCAGGAGCTTTGGGAGGAACAGGCCCACAGCATCACAGATCCTCCACCATACCTAAACCCATAGTTTCACAGCAGACCCATCTGTTTATTTATCGCTCTGCCTGGAGGTAAGAGGATAGTTTCAGTCAGGATCTGTTTTCTGGTTGTCAGAACATTTTAAGGAATGTCTAAAAGAAATGGGGCTCTGTGTCGCGTGATATTTATACCCCAGGAAACCAGAAAGTCATGAAAAATAAATTTCGACCAACTTAAAGAATAAATGTTTTAGACTTTATTACATTTATTTTGTTGAACTTGGGATTTTTTCCTGTTCATGTTCTCAAATGAAAGTTTAGATTTTGTTGCTTCAGTACAATCAGAATTTATTTGAAGGCTTTTTAATCTAATATTTACAGTATTGCACATCAGAGCTGCTGAAGTTACAACATAAAGAGTATTCCTCCTGTATACTGTGGGTATATGTACTCTAACCCTGGAATATCTTCTGCATGTTTGAGTCTTAAAATGAGTTTCAAACAACAAAAAAATCAATATTAAAACCCGTTTTCTGTGGAGAAATTCTGCTTGTTTGGAATTTTGCTTTTACACATTTCTGCTTTTTATGCATCATCTGGATTCTGTGTGAAGCAGCCTGATTTCATGTCTGTCTCCGAGCATGCACGACCACAGGGACACATCCAAGCACCGCTAATAATAAATGCTCAGTTAGCTCACAGTCGGCGCCTGCACGACGTGCTGCATGTGTGCGAACGGCCGTCGGCACCAACCGTGCGCTGTCTCTGCAGAACCGCACGGTGGCCACGCCCAGCCACGGCGTGTGGGACATGAGGGGGAAGCAGTTTCACACCGGAGTGGAGATCAAGATGTGGGCCATCGCCTGCTTCGCCACCCAGAGGCAGTGCAGAGAAGAGATCCTCAAGTGAGAACCAATGTTTTATTTACTGCTGCTGGACGCTTCAACGTCCCTCAGTTCATTAGGATCTGTTGGTCAACCCAGTTAAACCCAGACCAGCCTGGATGAAGGTGTGGGAGATCCTGACCAATCTCTTTCCGGTGTTCCCAGGAGATTTCCACTGTTGTTTCTGGTTTTCCCCTCAGGAACTTCACGGAGCAGCTGCGGAAAATCTCGAAGGATGCTGGGATGCCCATCCAGGGCCAGCCGTGTTTCTGTAAATATGCTCAGGGAGCCGACAGCGTGGAGCCCATGTTCAGGCACCTGAAGAACACCTACGCTGGGCTGCAGCTCATCATCATTATCCTGCCTGGGAAAACGCCGGTCTACGGTACAAAAACATTTTATTTCTGCGTGACAGCAGGAAGTGAGGTCATCAGACCATCAGGGCTAACTGAAGGTTCATCCGACCCACAGCGGAGGTGAAGCGTGTCGGAGACACTCTGCTCGGCATGGCCACCCAGTGCGTCCAGGTGAAGAACGTAGTGAAGACATCCCCTCAGACCCTGTCCAACCTCTGCCTGAAGATCAACGTCAAACTGGGAGGAATCAACAACATCCTGCTTCCAAACCAGCGGTAAGATCCCCACATGCTGCTGTCTCCTGGAGGTTTTCTATCTCCTCATTCTTTCAGAGCTCATGAAGATGGTCAACTCTGACTTGTTTTGTTTATGGAAGTTTTTTGCTTTTATTTTCCTTCAGACCATCTGTGTTCCATCAGCCAATCATCTTCCTCGGAGCGGACGTCACTCATCCTCCAGCCGGAGATGGGAAGAAGCCATCGATCGCTGCGGTGAGAACATCTGGCATATTCCTGCAGGAAGTCTGACCAACCTAAACATGCATCTGGATCCTCTGCTGCGATCCTGTTTAAATTTAACCACAAAAACTCCTCAAACTCTAGCAGGGCAGTAGGCTTGTGGCTCTATGTTGCCCCCTACAGTTGAAGCATTTAAAATGCCCTGGATGTCTTCACCATATCCATCAAGGTGTTTTCTTTTCTGGAAAAAACCCTGAAAACTGAGGTGAAAGGAGACGTTATGAAGTGATCTCAGAGAAGATAAATGTAGCATCATTACGAGCTTCAAAGCTCCAACATCTAGCTTCATGTCGAGCCCTGCTGTGATGTCACTGTACGTCTGCACCACCCCGCTCTAACCCTCCAGCTGATCTTCCTCTGCAGGTGGTCGGCAGCATGGACGCCCACCCCAGCAGATACTGCGCTACCGTCCGGGTCCAGAAGCCCAGGCAGGAGGTCATCCAGGACCTGGCTTCCATGGTGAGAGAGCTCCTGATCCAGTTCTACAAGTCGACGCGGTACAAGCCGACCAGGATCATCTTCTACAGAGACGGAGTGTCAGAGGGGCAGTTCAGACAGGTGACCCTTCGCTGCCACCTCTGAACAGTTCAATGAAACATTGAAATATTACTCCTAATGTGTTCATCTATATTAGGATCAGATGGAAACAGAGAAGAATTCAAAGTCCATTAAAGCCAGTTTAATCCTTCACAAAGTCGCAGTTCTGAGCTGCGGAGGAGACAAGACAGATTTGAGACTTTCTTTAACTTGTGAAAAAACATTTAAATGAAGACATTATGACAGCTGGCTTCTTCCAAATTAATATCGAAAAAGGGACTGAGCCAATTTTCTGCAGCAGAGCAACTAAAATTCAATAAAAATCAATCCAGTTTATTTATATATCCTAAGTTCACATCGCAGGTCGTCTCAAAGTTCTTCACAACAGTCAGGTTCATTCATTCCTATTAATCGTAATCATTGAACAGTTCAGTCAGATTCAGTTAGTTATTCAAATTAGATAAAAAGTTTTTCTATCTAAGGAAACCCAGCAGATTGCATCCAGTCAGTGACTTGCAGCATTCACTCCTCCTGGATGAGCATGTAGAGACAGTGGACAGTCACTGGTGTTGACTTTGCAGCAATCCCTCATACTGAGCATGCATGTAGCGACAGTGGAGAGGAAAAACTCCCTTTTAACAGGAAGAAACCTCCAGCAGAACCAGAACCAGGCTCAGTGTGAGCGGCCATCTGCCACGACCGACTGGAGGTTAGAGAGAACAGAGCAGAGACACAAAGAGAACAAAGAAGCACTGATCCAGGAGTACTTTCTATGGGAAGGAAAAGTAAATGTTAATGGATGTAGCTCCTTTAGTCGTTTCATCTAGAAAGAAAGAACAGATAAACTCTGATCCAGTTTTCAAGGTTAGAGTCTGAAAGAGAGAACATAGAGTTAAAATGTCAAATGTTTCACAGCCACCTTCTCTACCCAAACACCAGAACAACTAGACCCTACTTCTCAGAGAGACACCCTACTTTGCATGAAGTGAGAATGCTCAGTGATGGCCTCCATGTTGGTCTGTTTGTGCAGGTTCTGCACTACGAGCTGTTGGCCATCAGGGAGGCGTGCATCAGTCTGGAGAAGGAGTACCAGCCAGGGATCACCTTCATCGTGGTCCAGAAGCGCCATCACACACGGCTCTTCTGTGCAGATCGCAGCGAGCGGGTGAGAGACGCAGGACCTAATACTGTGGAGTGAAACACCACAAACTGGGAGGTGACCAGTTTGACTAGACATTTAAGGTTAAAACTCCAGTCGCTGTAAAGCTTCTAGGTTTAGAAGGTGATGTTTAAAACTACCTTTCCTAATGCAGCTTCAGGGGACATTGGTGGATTTTTCAGAGAGAAGTTCAGAGGAACTAAAGGTTCTGTATGGTCCTGGAGTCACATGTCAGGAAATCATCATATCACCAGTCTGCAGCTTCCTGTAGGAGGACCTCCTCCTGTTGCAGAAACAGAGGAAGTAGCTGCAGGCCTCGAAGAAATCTTTTTTTTTTACCTCAACGACATCTAACCACGCAGTGTTTTAATAAAACAAAGCAGTCAAACCTTTGTAGTAAATGGGTCTGTAGATGATTATTCATTCAAAAGATAAAGAGGAAAAAGGAAAGAAGAACAGGAGATGGGCCGCTCTCAGCCAGAGCTCCTGGACGGGTCAGCCAAGGTCCGTTTCGAGTAAAACTCGCTGCATGTTTGTGTTTCTATGAAACGAAAGATAAGCAACGGGTTCATTTAAAGACTGACTTTATGTTGGTAACATTTTCATTTCAACAAGTTTCATTTGTCTGAAAAAACGTCATCCCAAAAATAAATGAAAAAAGTTTGTTTCTTTCTCTGCTGGGGGCCACATACAATCATTCCAAGGGCCACAAATGGCCCTCGGGCCACACTTTGGACACCCCTTGTTTGGATCATGTTTTTATCTGAATAAACAAACTGGTTCTGGTTCTGTCAGGTTGGACGAAGTGGGAACATTCCGGCAGGAACCACTGTGGACACGGACATCACTCATCCGTATGAGTTTGACTTCTACCTGTGCAGCCACGCTGGAATCCAGGTGAACTTTCAACTTTACACTCAACCAGCTGCCGCCCTGCTTTCAAATCTCAGTCCTGCAATAAGTCGGTTTCCTCTTTCTCTGCTGATTGTTGAGTGACGGACGCTCGGCATCTGTCTCCTCCCTGCAGGGCACCAGTCGGCCGTCCCACTACCACGTCCTCTGGGACGATAACTGTTTCACTGCAGACGAGTTCCAGCTCCTCACCTACCAGCTGTGCCACACCTACGTCCGCTGCACGCGCTCAGTCTCCATCCCAGCTCCGGCCTACTACGCCCACCTGGTGGCCTTCCGCGCTCGCTACCACCTGGTGGACAAAGAGCACGACAGGTGAGTTTTATGAACCTCTTTCCTTTCTGTGATCTAGACATTGTGATCGCTTGCCCCCAGGTCTTCTGAAGGTCTTCTTGAGTTTGTGCAGAAAAAAGCTCCACAGTGCTGGATGAAACACAGACAGCCTGAAAGTTTGTTCCTAAATAAAATCAGGTTTAAGTCCACATTAGTGGACAAAAGAAGCAGCTGCAGGCCTGAAGGTCTAAATATGGATGGGAAACAGAAGAGGGAAAAACATTCAGCCTTTAAACTGTTAGGATAAAAATCTATTCTGATGTCACCATCTGCTGCATCAGCCCTCAAGCTTTCACTTAAACATGCTGAGTCTATAGTGTCCATAGAAATGTCCGGTAGGACAGCAGGTTAGCAGGTCCTTCATATGTTCCTGCCAGAACCGGGCAGAAGACGTGTCAGGACAAAGATCTCAAGCAATGAAGAGAACGTGAAGGTCATGTCTTCAGGAAGCAGGGAGGTACCTCACCACTAGGTGGCCACTTTTCAACCAGCAAGTCCTTGCAAAGCACCTCCTGTGTGCCAAGCAGTTCTTCATGTTTTCCATGAATGAAACAAAAGAAATTGAATCAGATTGTATCTTTGTGAGACGCTGCTGGTGCCAAAGATCCAACTTTTCCTCTCGTGTGTTCAGGCTTGTAGCTCATCATAGCTATACTCTTTGGTCATATGGGAAGATCTAGATGGTCCATTAGTATCCAGTGGGGAGGAGAAAGTCAGGAGAGATGTTTCTGAGAGGTAGTGGCTTGGAGACCTAACAAACTGGTACCCTACCCTGGCATTTAAAAACACAAACCCAGGCTGCCTGTAATTTTCATTTGCAGCGAATAACTGCAGTGTTAAAACCTCCTGTGTGGCCAGAATACGTTTTATCGACTGGTGGTTCTGTAAAATGTAGCAGCAGTGAATGGAAGCAGCTAAAAGTCTCACTTTTCTGCATATGGTCCGTCTGCCACTCAAACTCCAGCAGTCCATCCTCAGGTAGTTTATCACATGCTAGCTCTAGGAAGCTAAAATCCTGATTAACAGTCGGTTGTTAGTTCGAGTCAGAGAGTGGAAAACGGATCGCTGCTGCAGCTGATGTTCATGGATACATTCAGAACCTGTCAGTTGATGGATGGTCTAACTGGACTCTGACTTTAACAAACTCCCATCATGTTGATCTAATGAAGGTTTGAAACTTAGACCTCAGATTTATTAAGGTAAAGAAAAATACAGATTTTTAGAATCTTTAATCTAGAATGTAGAAGAAAAATAAAGTGTGGAGATCAAAATGGGGAAATCAGGTTTGTCCTGCTGAGCCCAGTTCAGTGGTGGAGATCCGTCCTTTGTCCGTGTCTCACTGTTGTTTCTGTCTGCCTCAGCGCTGAGGGCAGCCACATCTCAGGGCAGAGTAACGGCAGGGACCCCCAGGCGCTGGCCAAGGCCGTGCAGATCCACCATGACACCCTGAGGACCATGTACTTCGCCTGAATGCCCATGGAGCTCCAGAGGCGATCAGTGATGAAGCCTGCTACTCCCTCCTGATTGTCTTTAACTCTCTGGGTTTATGTGCTGTGAAGAAAGCAGCCTGTTAGAACCTGTAGACGAAGCGGTCCTGATCCAACTGCTGAGCAGCCTTATGTGGGTGGGAGGTGAAAACTCTGCCAACAACAACCGGATGAAGCGTTTGGAACCAGTGATCCAGGCGTGAGATGAGGACCGTTTGGGTTTTACTGCTCCTGATATTTATGGATCTTTTCTCTTTTTAACTTAAATTCTCCTGATTTCAGATCCTTGTTTTAGTTTAGAACCGGTTCTGATGTGCAATAAGGTTTACTGAAACGGTTTTCAACTCCGCCTTCTAATGGGTCGTCTTTTTCAAAGTGCCTGATTGGGTTAAAATCAGCTGGTACGAAGGGAACCTTTTAATTGGACGGGTTCTTCCCAACAGGGTTCTGCTCATTAGTCACAAACTAACAGCTTTAGATTTAAGAAACCAAACTTGTTTTCCTGCCAGGCGAAACGTAGTGGGGTCTGTTGGTGTCAGAGAAGCAAGTCTGTTGGTGCTGGGTTGGAAAATGTCTTCAAACTGGACTTTCTGACGGAAACCGTCTCTGTGGTTCGGACATAAGCAGCGCCTCGTTATGCAATAACGATCAGATGTTTGGGTTTTCTGCTGCAGTGCCGCTGAGCCTCTTCTCTTTAATCCAAACGAAGCTGTCGGAGCTTCATCACTCGGACCAAACCTACGTGCCTGCTCGCTCGCAGCTTCGTGCCGATTGGCTCGCCACGTCCAGCTGCTGTAAGAATCAGATCACACGTGTTCTGGCTCTGAACGTTTCTGGTGCTTCATCAGATGCTCTTTTAGGTTCTAAACCATGAAACCATCAGAACCGCTTGTTCGCGTCTGCATCTAACGTGTTCAACATGTTCGATTGTATTTGAAGGTTGGGACTGAGAATGGACCTCCAGAACCTTTAGGCAGGACATTCTCTCACAGATGCCTTTAAGCTCCTCAAATTGAAGCATTTTGAGGTCCGCATGAAGACATATTTATAATTATAGATTTGAACCAAATGCACGTTTAGCCACTTTTTATCTGAAAGAACCTATTTAAGAACAGAATTTAGGGATAATAATCAGATTCTGAGATCAAGTTTGAAAAATCCTTGATTTTTGTTTTGTTTCGGGTCAGGTTCTGTTTAAAAAATGTTCCGCCATGACTTCCACTCTGACCTTTTAGTTCTGGAGTTAAACCTGGACCTAACTGAACCTGACTGGACGGTGATGACTCCTTCACAAATGAAATGGTGGATGGTTTGATTCTGGGACTAAAGTGGGTTTTACAAAGCAATTCTACAACGTTCTGGTGCCGTTTCTTGACTTTTACTCCAAATGGAGTTTTTTGGTTTTGTTTTTAGTTTAGTTTCTGTTTCAGAACCTGCAGCAGTTTATCTGAAACGCCATAACTGTGATTGGACAGTTTGAACCACCACCGTCCAATCAGGTTCAGGTATGAAAGAACGGCTCAAATGAAAACTTTTAACTCTAAATTCATGAATTTTGAACTTTTAACGGAAAGATTTAGGTTCGTGCATCTCTTTCATAAATAGATTTTATTTTCAGAAACTGGCTTTTGCTTTTAAATAATTGAATTTTGAGCCAATTTTCTTTCAGTAAAGGGACAAGTAGAGATAAAACAAATTGTAAAAGTTTTGCTTTTAAATACGTGAAAAATGAAATCCCTGGAAAACAGAAATGAAACAATCGAGCCGGGGGTGTTCTTCTAGGTAGCTCCAGGTTGGGTCCAGGTGTCTCCAGCACATTTCATGCCAGTTTTCACAGATTAATGCAGAGTTTTCTGTGGATGACGTGGCTGGTTTTTCCACCTCAGAACCAGAAGAATCCAACCCGGTGGATCTTTGCCAGAACGGCGACATCTAGCGGAACAACAGATAATAAACAGCATTTTATTCTTTGCTATAAATTTTATTTAGTTATTCCTTCTAACTTTGAGTGTGAAAATAAAAAGCAGCTCATATTTAATTTATTTTATATTTAAAAAATAAACAAAATGTTTTGGTTTTTTTTGCTCATTTTTGAAAACGAATCCAAATTATTCGCTGATCCGTTTTCTGCTGATGTTCCATATTTGTTCATTTATCTTGTAAAACTTTAAAAGAGGTGCTTATTAAAAGTCGAAATGTATGTTACTGCGGCACAGATCAAGGTTTAAACTCCAGGTTCTGACTTAGTGAGTGACCCTTTGGACTCCAGAACAGAACCAGACATCATCTTCCAAACAGGATTCTGCTGCAGGTTCAACAACATGATGGATCCGATTCTTCTTGTTCTGCCTCAGAGCTGTTTTTATTAGAGAGGGAAGGTTCTGAAGTGTCCCTTTGGACCCATGTGACCGTTACAGACTGTGCCTTTGCTGATGGTGCTGATGAAGTTCTGGCCTACATTAATATGTGCAGATCTGTGACCCCGCTGTCATGTGTTGTAATGTTTGTGTAATGCCAAGTAAATAAAATATGCAGAACTTGAACTTTCGGAACGGACCGGGCCAAAAAGCCCGTGAGTGATCATGGAAACTCTGGAGCACGACCGGAATCCAAACACCACTGTTGGTACCGAGTGTGTCAGTGTGGATGTGATGAAGCGTATTCATTTCAGTCTCCATGTGTGGGCTGCAGCGCCCCCTTCTGTCAGTTCCTCCTTTATGTTTTCAAACAACAGCAATAACGGGTCGGAACTCTGCAGTGGGTCTGTCGGACTCTGGAAACACGAAGGAAGAAATCTCTGCAGGTTGCACTTAAAAACTAGCGTTGAATCCTGATACTGTAAGAAAACTGTTTTCTCTCTTATTTGGAGCCTTTTTGTCGTATTTAATTTTTTGAGTAAAGACATTGAAACAAGTTGATTTGTGTGTTTGGGAGAAATATTTTCTGCTTTAAAATATTAGGGGGATACAGCACCTGGAAAACATTCACACCCCGTGAAGTTTTCCACATTTTGTCACATTTCAACCGAGTGAATTTTGTTGGGATTTTCTGACAGATCAACACAGAGTAGCGCATAAAATGGAAGGAAGAAAAAACATGTTTTAAATGAATAAATCTCTGAAACGTGTGACATGTATTTGTATTCACCCCCACTGAGTCAGAACTTTGCAGAATCTCTGCAGTAGGTCCAGCTGCCGTTATTTTGGGGTTTGTTGTTGAACTGGATTTTATTTAGAGGCATCACAACAAAAGCAGCTGAATATATTTGCATGCCACACTCTTCAGATTTTTGATTTGCTAAAAAATGTTGAAAACATGAATAACTTCCACTTCAGTTGCGCACCGCGCTGCGTTGGTCTGGGGACTCCAGCTTAACTGTACAAGAAGATGTTTCTGCTTTCTGTTAGTTGATTTTTTTTGGGGGTCTTTTCTGATCTTTGGTTTAGTTATTTTGTTTTTCTGAAATATGTTTGATTGAATTAGAAGAACAGATTTCTTGATATCTGATATTTTCTCACTTCTTGCAAATATTATTGAACTTCACACAACCTGCTAATTAATCTGGAGACAAATGTATGTTTTCACTGAGCAGCGAGTCAGGAGATACATGTTTCCCAATCAGTTTTATTTCTGAATTCATAAATTGTTTTATAGTTACCAAATGTTAAAGGGTGATCTCCTGCAGACTTCCCTATCATTCATTCATCTATCTTCTATACGGCTTATTCCATCACGGATCACGGGGAGCTGGTGCCTCTCTCCAGCAGTCCAGGGGCGAGAGGCGGGGTCACCTTGGAAAGGTCACCAGTCCATCACAGGGCAACATCTGAATCAAAGATTGTTTATCGGATCTGGAGTCACAGACGTGGAAAGTTGCTGGTTTGTTTCAATATAAAATATGCAGGAAAGTTTAAAAATGAGCTGCTCACACGATTCCTTTAGTTTCGCTAACCGAGAAATGAGCTAAAGTATAAAGCGAATATATTCAATGCACATGATTTTCATGTATTTGCTTGATCTGTGTCCCACTGTGTGTTGGACCATCACACAGGGAGAACAAACGTCAGTTCTCCAGATGTTTGTTGGCAGAGGAGCATCCAGCCTGTTGTCAGCAACCAGGCTCTGTTATGGTAGGAGGCTGTATCATGGTATGGGCTTGGATCATTTCCTCTTCTGCGATCCTCAAAGCCAGTATGTCTTGCTCTGTGCCCAATGCTGGTTTCCCTTGTGTAAGTCGGTGGTAAACCAAGGAGCGACTCGACCCTTTAGGCTTCAATGATGAAAAGGAGCATGATTATCAATAAAATGATTAAACATATACAACTAGGTCCAGGCAAGATCAACACCAGCAATCAATAAAATATGACCTGCTCACTGAAGTTCTGGCCAAGTCTCATTTTGATGGTTAGAGGTTAAAAATGGGGATTTTTGTCTCTGACTGGACCCATGATGCACTGGTCACTTAGGTCACCAGAGAAAATGCCTGTTTCTGTGTGGCTTATTGGTAATAAAAAGAGATGATTTATCAGGACATTTTGGATTTAGACGAGATGATGAGCCCTAAAGTCATCAGATGTTGACGTGAGGTAAACCCATTCTAATTTAAATCATTGACCAGGATCATTTCAAATCTGATATTCACTGGATTAATGAGGCCAGGGTGCAGAAAGAACTGGACCAACCATCACCTGGAGCCCATCAATGAACGGCTTCAAGGACATAAGAAAGATGTTCCTGGTTCTGGTGTTGAATGTAAAAAGCTGAACGTGAAGCACCTTCTCTAAACTGGTTCAGTTTAGGTAAAAACAACTTTAATTTGGGATCTCCTGTTAAAACTCCCGCTTCATGTATCTGAAGAAGGTATGGAAACAGATCTCTGGTCAAACATCCTTCAGTGACTCAGAGGAACAGAGTCACTGTTTAAAGTTGGAGTGTTTTATGGGAGCGAGGATTTCACCAATTAAAAAGCTGAGGATGTCATATCAGCTGGCAGGCAGTGTAAACACGGAGATTAGACCACGGTGTGTTCAGGCCCCACTGTAAACTCTGACTCTTTCTGGTCTGAAGGTACTTCAAACACTGTCGGATGATCAGATTGCAGCCATTTCCTGTCTGTGACAAGCAGCTCCTGAGCAGGTGGTGTGAGAGTAAACACGACATCTCTGTTTACTGTCCTGTTGGTGATTCGATTACGTAGAGCTGGGAGAGGTGGGAACATGATGTGTCCATGAGCTGAATCCAAGACCGGCTCATCTACTGAAAGTGGAAAGCTTCTCACTGGAGGCTGCAGGTTTTAGACAGTTTACCGTCCCATCACTGAGCCTGGCTGCAGGGACTGGTTCCTCACAGCAGCCTGGATGTTCCTTTTCCAACCAACATCTGAAGAACTGATCCATGCTCTCATTGTGTGATGGTCCATCCCAGAAGCCTCTGAGCCCAGAGAAGCTGACTCCTCTGAGGTTAACATCAGGCTGTTCTCTGTTGTAGAGCTGAACTAAGGTTCTCCACAGTAGTCTCTGCTCCATGTGGTTCTATCAGTCGGTGATGGATGATGGTTCTGGATACAGAACCGTCGCAGGGATCATTTCTAGAGCTTAAAATGCACAATTTGAGTTCAGACTATGTTACTTTTGTTAAACTGTTGTTGTAATGTTGACCCTAGTTAGGATGAACATTACAATTAAAGACAAATACACGTGAGTTTTACTTGTTTGCTGCACAATGTATCACACATTTATTGTTATTGCAATATCACTATATGCAATATGCATATTATTTAGAGCTACACTAAATATTAGCTTATTATGGAAGTACCATGCATTCAGGGTCTGTTTGCCTGCAGTATATTTGGTCTTTAATGCAGCAAAAAGACTTTTTAGAAGAAGCAACTTTTTCAATGAAACTTTTGGTTCTAAAACATCAAATTTAATTATTTTTCCAGTATTTTTCCAAACAACTCATAACCTTGGGTTGATGTTTGCCATGAACCCACAGCAGACAGACATTAAAACTTGAATTATCTGTTTATTTATAGCAACTCATGTCGTTATGTCGCAGCATTCACCAACAGTGTTGCGTATGGCATGTTTTCTTAGTACCGTGCAGTCCTAGAACAGAGGATCACTCAGTCTCAGCTTTGGATTTGCTGCTTAGAAAAGCAGAATCAGCACAAACAAAATCAACTGCTCATACTGGAAGGTTACTGGGTTAAGAACAGCCTGCAGAAGATCGCTCTCAGGAGCTTCACTTTATCCACATCTTTATCATGAACGACATTCTTTAAAGCTATAAATGTGTAAATTGTGTCAGGTTCTTCAGGGTGGAGCTTCTGCCTTGTAATTTTCACACCTCGACAGTTGGTGTTGAAGACGGTGAGGAGTTCCAGGATGCGCACACCCCAGAATGTGCATCTTGGCCGTGATCCTCCTGAAGCAGCGGTTTAGCATGCTCCTGACTGCTGCTGATGACAGGTAGAAGATAAATGGATCCAGGCAGGCGTTGAGGGTGCTGGAGAGCAGCGCCAGGTTCCTCCACTCCTGGCTCTCCTGTTGGGCGAAGCCCACCACGTGGGAAGCGTTGTAAGGCACAAAGCAGACGGTGAACACTATCAGCGTCCCGAGTGCCAGGCCAATGCATCGCAGCCTCCTTCTCCGGCTGATGCTGGGAAGGCGGGACAAGATGAGGATGAAGTTGACATAGCAGAAGCAGCTGATGATGAAGGGGATGCAGAAGAGCACAAGGAAGAGCTCCAGACGAACAGGCAGCAGGATTTCGAGCTCAGCCTTTGAGAAATTCAAGTAGCAGGTGGGTGGAGGTTGGACAGGACTGCTGGTGTTGCTGCCGTAACTCCACTGAGAGTACGGCAGGACGTAGACGATGCTGAGGTTGCAGGAGGTCAACACCCAGAAGGTAAAGCAGGCCCACATAGCGTAGCGAGGCCGGCGGCACACAGAATATCTGAGGGGGAAGGCCACGCCCAGGTAACGCTCCACGCTCACAGCTGTGAGCAGCAGCGTGCTGTTGTAGATGGTGACGTAGAAGATAAACCCAGTCAGTGGACACAGTGAGTAGGGCAGCAGCCACGCCATGTTGTCGTACGCCTCTTTCATTTTAAATGGCAGGAAGGCCAGAAAAATTAGGTCTGAGATGGTGAGGTTGAGGAGGAGGACATCGATGGGCACCCCCTTGCGAAACACCTTCCGGCAGAGGGTGATGAAGGACAGGATGTTGGCAGGGACCCCAAACAGGAAGGTGAGGATGTAGACAGAAAGCAGCAGGCGACTGTAAAACATGGCGGCTGCTCAGATCAGGGACACGTTTTCAGAGAAGCTGCGTGAAAGAAAACAAAATCAGATCTGATGAGTTAAGATCATCATCTGCTGCAGTCTGGGGGGAAACACAGACATGTCCTGATGAATTCAAATATCAGAAAGTACATTTATTTCTCATATAGCTTAATTCCACACAGAGTGATACTCTTCAGTGTTTTCTGTAAAGATTTAAGATTCAGCCTTTCAGCTGATAACCCAACATTCAGCTTTAGGCTTAAACAATCATAGAGAAGACTGCTGACTGGACAGACGTCCAGAAGACAGTAATTAACGCCCTCCACAAAGGAAAGCCACAAAAGGTCTTCGCTAAAGAAGCTGATTGTTCAAAAAGAGTTGTATCCAGGCATATTCCAAGAAAGTTGAGTGGAAGAAAAAGGTGTGGTAGGAAAAACAGAACCAGCGGCAGGGAGAACTGCATTTAGGGATTTGGGGAAGCTTCACAAGGATTGGACTGAGGCTGGAGTCAGCGCATCCAGAACCACAACACACAGACGGATCCTACACATGTGCCATGTCACCTACTGGTTCTGGTCCACTGGGTTTTCTGAAGTCCACACAACCATCCACCAGGACATTTTAGAACACTTCATGCCTCCTCCTGCTGACAAGCTTTTTCCAGCAGTACTTGGGACCAGTCCACACTGCCAAAGGTACCAAAAGCTGGTCCAATGACCATGGTGTTACTGTGTTTGACTAGCCAACACGTTGGTCTTACCAGAACCTCATTGAGTAGCTATGGAGTTCTGTCAAGAGGAAGATGAGAGACACCAGAACCAACAATGCAGATGACCTGAAGATCCCCATCAAAGTAACCTGGGGTTCAAGAACACCTCAGCAGAACCACAGGCTGATCTCCTCCATGTCACACAGCATTGATGCAGTAATTCATGCAAAAGGAGCCCAGATCCAGTGTTGAGTCCAGATGCTGTACAGAAGACGGAGGTGCTGTTCATTAGCTCCACATTTCTGGATTAAATATCTTTTCTTTGATGTTTTTCTGAGAAATATTGTTTTCATCAGATGTGAACCTGAATCATCAAAATAAACAGAATATAAATTAAATATATCTGTGTGGGATAAATGCTGCCAACAGAAGCTCCACAGGTTGGGCTGTAGGTTTGACATTGACCCACTTTGACACCCGCTTCCTCAAGGAATCTGCCCTAAAAGCTTAGATCCAGAATAATCATCACGTCAAGCTGTGGTTCTGACTAATGTGGCGTGGTACTGAAGAACTGCCCAGATTCACCTGGTTTAATTGGAGTTTGGGGAAATATTAATGCTTCATTTAGGAGAGAAATGGTGAAAATTTACTGAAAGTGAAATACTCCATAGCCAGCTACCAAACAGAACCGGGTCAAATCTGTGCTTAGTCTTTAAAAGCACAAAACCATATTTTTTACAGATCTTTGAAGATGATTAAAAAAAAACTGAAAACAGAAGCGAGACACCAGACTTCCTCAGATGCTTCTCTCATCAGCTGTTTTCTAATCCTCCTCTTCTTCACCTTTGCTCCATAAAAACAACTGAACAGCATCATCGAACAGGTTAAAGATGAAGATGACAGTACAGCCATCAGGAAACCAATCAGGCTGCACACTGGAAATGTTGCAGCTTTCAGACACAATTTCAGTAACAAAGCTCCACCAAGAAGAAATTAAATGATGCACAGATGTTTTTACCTTGATCAAGGTCGAAAATCCAAACTCTCCATCCCTGCGACCGCTGGCTTCAGTTTCAGGAGTCAGACTGTTTAGTCGAAACTCAAGACGATGCTTAATATGCTCCAACTGCGGAAATTTAATCAACTTCAGGACGCAATCTGTTCTCTAAACATGGTCTCCCAGCAACCAAAGGGAGAACATGGGTGATGCAGTTTATCATAGGATGTGGTCGTGTGAAAATCGCTGTAAGACGGATAGGAGACGACCTTGGTGACCACTGGAGGCCAAACTTTTAAGGTAACTTCAGAATTTTGCTCGGGACCATTTTTGTTCACCAGATCCCAGGAATACTGGACAAACAGTACTTATGTTTTTATTAAGATAAAAACCAAGAGTTGTTGCATACCTGCATTAAATACAGGATGGGAATCAAACATGTGGGTCCAGTTTGAGTTAACCATCTGTGATCTACTGCACTCAAATTGTTGTAGTTGTATTTACTGATTGTTTAATTGGCACTTCTGTGATTTTGTAGTTTTATTTCTTGATCATTTTTTTATCTTTGATGAAAACCGAGCAAAGATTTACTAAAATGTGTTTAACTAATCTAAACTGAGGTAATATGAGCCAGACTAAAACAGGATTAGTTAAATTAATCCTAGACAAAATAAGATGAGGCACATTAAGGTTTTATTAGGTGAGGCAGGATAAGGTCAACTGAAAAGTTAAGGTAGAAATGGTTACAATACAATTAGATGATTAAGGTTTGCAAAAAAACCTGAAATAAAGTCAAACTAGCTAAACTTATAAAAGACAATTAAAAAGGCTCAGTGATGCTAAGATAGAAATAAAAGATCAAGTAAACTAAGCTGAAATAAACTAATGCCAGCTTGATTAGTAAAGTAGAAAGGTCAGGTAAACTAAATGAATACGAGAAAAGTAATATAATACTAAGTTAAATGGAGTTAAGTTGAACTAAAGTAGGAAAACTGAATTAGGCTAAGGTAAACTAATATAATGTGAATGAAAAGCAAAATAAGGAACTAAGTAAAAATAATACAGTAAGCTAATACAAAGAAAGAGAATAAAAACTAGGATAAAATGCACTCAGTGGAGGTCAGTGTAAAGGAATTTCAACATGTGATAAACTAAGTTTAGAAAAAACAGGAAAATCAGTTCAAATAAAGCAAACTAAACTAAGAGAAAATAAGCTAAACTAAACCTATCTAAGATATGGTATGCTACGCTATGCTACAATATAACAGCTTGTTAGAAATAACCTTTATTAATATGATTCATAGCTGTTTTTCCCATTTATACTATAGTAAAATAAAGTATAAGTTCTAATGTTTCCTTTTTGTTAGAAAAGAATGTTTATAGAAACACATTACAATTATAAATGGCCCAATGGTTGTCATGAACGACCTGAAGCTGGGGCACTGGGTTTGATGGTGGAGCAGCCGGTATAACTGGTTTGATTAGAAACCTACAGCACACTTAGATTAAGTATGTACACCCGCTACAACACAACCTACCAGATAGACACCACAATAGTGACACATAGTCTACTGATAATCACTGAGGGAGGAAACATCCATTAATATAAAACTATATGTGACCTTCTATCGAAGCTCTTCATCATCCTCTAACAGACGGGAACCTCAGCGCTGATCTCTGTAATCATTCCTTAATTTAGATTAAAGGAACTAAACGTTAGAAACTGTTTGAGAGTCGTTCCTTTAAGAGTCAGAGTTAGATAAAGTGTGTGATCGCTTCTGGGGACCAAGGACCGGAGGATCTCTGAGGCGTCTGACCACCAACAGGGTACGGTAGCTCAGACAAAGATAAAGTAGAATCAGGAAAAACTAAAATAAGGTAAACTATGATATATGCTCAGATATTCAAAGATAAAATAAGATAACGAAGACAAAAGCGAACTGACCTGAAATCAGCCAATATAAACTAAGGTAAAGCTAAGGGTATGCTAAATTAAACTAAGGTAAGAAAATGCTAAATAAAAAGAGATAAGCCACATTTAAGATGATCAAAGATGGTGAGCATAAAGCAATATATAATAAGCAAAGCCATATTTATAATGAGTCAAGATACACAAAAATGATTAAAAAAACACTAGACAAATTAAGGTAAAGAAAGCTAATCTAAGCTAAGCTCATTAAATTATACTAACCTATAGCATACTAAATGAAATCAAAAGAAATAAATTCAGTTTTAGATCAACTAAGATCACTGAAGATACAATAAAGTAATCCTAAACAATCTCAGCTAAGGTAAAATAAAAATCAAGTAAATCAATCTTCAAGTTATCAGTTCAAATAAGATCAAATTAAATAAATCAAGATTAAATAAACTAGAATATGCTATTTAATGCTAAGCTAACATAAAACCATGAAAACAAAGCCAAGCTCAAAAAGAAGACGAAAAAGGAAATAGTTCAATTTAATTCAATTGATTTTTTCACGCAGTTATAAAAATAAACCACCTGGGGCGCTATACAGAAAACATCCAGTTAGGTAAAAAAGTAAAAAAAAAAACACTCCTTCCTTTATGTTTGTTGGACAATAATCCAGACAGACACGGTTTCTCAGAATAACCTTCGGTTTAATGATTTAGAAACATTTATTTATCTAGTAAAGCAATTCATTTATTTTAGACATGAAACTATTGTTAAATATTAAATATTTGTCAGAGCTGTAATTTGATTAATCCCTTTTTATTTAAATCTGTTCACCAAACCATGGAGAAATGACACGTTGAATAACTGCTGGTTTAGGCTCTAACATGGCCAGGCGTACATGACTCCAAGGGCGTCCACTCGGACTCGAGGCGGACATCAACCGGACACATTGTCGGTGAGGCGCAGACAGTCTCACTGCCACTATCTGTGCCGCGCTGACAGGTTGTCCATCCTTGTCCCTAGTCTGGTTTATACCATGGCCTTATATACAACCTTCTTTTCTTTTGGTTTTTCCAAAGCTACAAGGCAAATTAGCTCTTCCTCTTGGTCCGATGATGCCTTGGTTCCCTGGGTACGCTCGACGATGAAACCTCTAATGTCCGCAGACAGCGAGCGGCAAATCCACGCCGAGTCCCCACCACTCAGGGGGTACGCCTGACTCATTGGGACTTTTTAGACGCCAAACAGAGCGATTTGTCTCTAAACGTATTGTCTGACTCAAAGGTCACCACTGCTTTGATAAAAGGCTTTGTGTTTATAGAAACTCAACTCTCATGCCATCTTACAGATAGTTTATTTATTTAGAGAGGATTATTAGAGTATCGTTGCTCTCAGTGTGCAAGAGTCACCGTAAAACTACAACATGAGGCAAGTTTTACCATCAGCAAACTGGTGAAACCACACGAGTCCTCGGTATCTCATGACTGTGTTCATCAGAGTTCTGCAGTCTTTCTTCCACAGCACTCTGTGCTGGTTCAGACGTGAATATGAAAGATGGTTGGTTTGTTTTGTTCGCCAGTGTATCCTTGACTTTCTTTTGTCACCTCTGTTTGCACCTTCTCAGACGTTGTAGGTGGCACCTTGATATTTGCAAACCCATGGGTGGGTTTTCCTCGATGTCGAGACCCATCGCTCCACCTGAAGTGACTCTGCTGGCCACAGATTCTTCCTAGGATGCCCTTCGACACAACAGGCGAAAGCATCAGCATCACCACTGGCTCCAGGAAAACATTACAGGAGCTCGTCAGCATTGCTGTAGCTCTCCATTTAACATTTTCCTGCTGAACAAACCCAACAATGTGCGAGGCATTGTAGGGGGCATAGCAGATTACAAACACAGCCAGCGTGGACAGCGCCACCGCCAGGACTCTCCTCTTCCCCAGAGGAGGCAAATTTGAGCGCCACACCAGAGAGACGCAGCGCAGCGTGCAGAAGCAGGTCACAACCAGAGGCAAAATAAACAAGATGATGGCCATCTCCAAGCGAAGAGGAAGCAGGATCTTCAGCTGCGTCGTGTTGAAATAGTTGTAACAGGCAGAGACATCATCCTGGACGCCAACAAAGTAAGCCCCGCCTTCAGCCACAAGGCCAACCCCAAGGTGCACAATCACCAACGCCCACAAGATGGTGCAGATGAAGCAGGACAGTCGTGCACGGCGGTATCTCTTGTAGATGATGGGGAAGGCGATGCTGAGGTAGCGCCCCACCGTGACTGCGGTAATGAAGAGGCAGCTGACGTACACAGAACAGTAGAGGAAGAAGCTGTAAACTGGGCACACAGGTGCTGGTAGCATCCAGTCCTTCAGAAGTGTCTCTAAAACCTTGATGGGCAGCCAGGCCATAAACGCCAGGTTGGCCAGACATAGGTTAAGGGCGTAGACGACGTTTGGTGTGGCACCATGTTTACGAGCCTTGCGGATGTACACGAAGAAGACGAGCAGGTTGGCAGGAAGCCCCAGCAAGAAGGTGAAGGTGTAAACAGAAAGAGCAACATAGTCGGTGACCGTAAGATCCATCTCTTTAGACCAGTCTGCTAAAGCTCAAAGATCTCTGCTCAAGTTCTGTGGGATAGAGGTGAAAAGCGAGCCAAGCTCTTTCTCCTTGGTCCACACTCATCTCTGATGCAGAAGTAAAAGCTCACCATCAGGTAACAACAGCAACAAAGGAGGCGGTGGCCAAGATGTGGGCGCGTTGGGGGCGAGGCACACGACATGATGACAGATAAGGAGACGCAGCCACTCAGGCAGAAGTATGGCGCATTTATCCAACACCAGCCTGACTTAATCACCCTCTCAGCAAAGGCCAGCAGACAGGTAGCATCTGGGCCCTTAAGTGAAATGATTCAGAATAATCTGAGCGGTTAGGAAGCACATGCTGTCAGAGTGGACTGGAGGACCAGGCAGTAAAACTGTAAATGTGCCCTCAGTGATGGTCGATGAGGGGAAGTTGGGCTCTTGGCCAGGGAGATATTTTTGGGGCATACAGTTGCTTCTAACAGTTTTATGATGGCGAGAAAGTTCCTGTGACGGAGAGAGGGGATGTGTCATGTTGGGGGCTTTTGGTAAAGAAAATGGAGCAGAAAATCACTGAGGCTTTTTATCAGAGGAAACCTGAGATACCCAGAAATGTTCTTCCACGAAAGCAATCACAACAGGAGGTGTTTGTGTGGAGAACCGAGCCGGCCTTCTGACAGGACTCTGAAGTGTTAGTTGCATTAGTGTTGGCTTGGTTCTGCTGCTGTGTACTCAGGATGGTTTCTGTTTCAGCTGGTAATATTGATCTCACTTAAGCTCTCATACTCCTCTTCCCTGATAATCTCCCAGACCAATAAATAAAACTCTAAAAGTGAACCAAAAAAAAATAAAACAAAAACCTTCTGGCTTTACAATTTTCAGTGGTCCTCAAACTAGGGATGGACAAAAATAACAGAGTCAGGTGAGATTTATTGTGGCGAGGAGCCTGTTTACCACTTTATTTATCTCAAGCAGAGTCAGAGTTCCCGTCCTTATCACAGCCTTTATGCTTCTAGCAGCAGCGGTTGATCAAACACCATGACAAAGCCATTAAAGCAAATGGTTGATAAGACGTGAGCGAATTTTAGATAAACATGTGCAGGTGGAATAAATCTGAGAAAAACAAGGCTTTAAATCACATTTCAAGAATGTTTAAAAGAAATCAAATATTTCAGCTCAAAAACAAGAAACCTCCAACTTGTTACCTGCTGATGGTG
The DNA here is from genome assembly GCF_021462225.1 of Girardinichthys multiradiatus. Classification (NCBI taxonomy): domain Eukaryota; kingdom Metazoa; phylum Chordata; class Actinopteri; order Cyprinodontiformes; family Goodeidae; genus Girardinichthys; species Girardinichthys multiradiatus. The sequence continues at coordinate 42,659,336 of NC_061806.1, forward strand.
CTTGGAGACAGCTTTTAGTTTTTAATATGTAATCCTGATATTTAAAGAGCATTAATCAAGAAATGTTCTAACGAAAGAACATCCACCTTCTGAACTCAATCAGCCATATTTTCTTGATCAAGTTTGTTCTTGGACTCAGAATGTTATTTTCAACTGAGCAAACGCTGTCAGGTCCGAACAAACGGCCGGCACCAGATAAACAGTCTATAAGAAACAGGAACACATCCAGCAAAGACCTGTGAGGTCCATCAGCCTTCAGCACATTATCTCCTGCAGGCCAGCTTCTCTGCTAACAGATGTTTGAGAAACACCTTGGAGCTAAAATCATACTTTCAAACGGTCATCTTCAGGAGCTCTTTGTTGATTCAGCTATAAAATGGAAATATATAGGAACATATTATGTCTTTGTTACAAGCTGCTGCTAGCATAGAGTCTAAAACTCCAGATGGCAATATTGCTGGGAATCACAGGATACTTTCCAAGAATTTCCAGGGTACTTCCTGGTATGTTCCTGGACTTTACAGAGTACTTTAAAGCATTTCTCAGGTACTTTCCTAGAACTTGTAGGGTACATTTGAATAGTTCCTTGGATCTTACAGGGTACTTTCCCAGAATTTCCAAGGTACTTCCTGGTATGTTCCTGGACTTTACAGAGTACTTTAAAGCATTTCTCAGGTACTTTCCTAGAACTTGTAGGGTACATTTTAATAATTCCTTGGATCTTACAGGGTACTTTCCCAGAATTTCCAAGGTACTTCCTGGTATGTTCCTGGACTTTACAGAGTACTTTAAAGCATTTCTCAGGTACTTTCCTAGAACTTGTAGGGTACATTTTAATAGTTCCTTGGATCTTACAGGGTACTTTCCCAGAATTTCCAAGGTACTTCCTGGTATGTTCCTGGACTTTACAGAGTACTTTAAAGCATTTCTCAGGTACTTTCCTAGAACTTGTAGGGTACATTTTAATAATTCTTTGGATCTTACAGGGTACTTTCCAAGAATTTCCAGGGTACTTCCTGGTATGTTCCTGGACTTTACAGAGTACTTTAAAGCATTTCTCAGGTACTTTCCTAGAACTTGTAGGGTACATTTGAATAGTTCCTTGGATCTTACAGGGTACTTTCCCAGAATTTCCAAGGTACTTCCTGGTATGTTCCTGGACTTTACAGAGTACTTTAAAGCATTTCTCAGGTACTTTCCTAGAACTTGTAGGGTACATTTTAATAATTCCTTGGATCTTACAGGGTACTTTCCCAGAATTTCCAAGGTACTTCCTGGTATGTTCCTGGACTTTACAGAGTACTTTAAAGCATTTCTCAGGTACTTTCCTAGAACTTGTAGGGTACATTTTAATAGTTCCTTGGATCTTACAGGGTACTTTCCCAGAATTTCCAAGGTACTTCCTGGTATGTTCCTGGACTTTACAGAGTACTTTAAAGCATTTCTCAGGTACTTTCCTAGAACTTGTAGGGTACATTTTAATAATTCTTTGGATCTTACAGGGTACTTTCCAAGAATTTCCAGGGTACTTCCTGGTATGTTCCTGGACTTTACAGAGTACTTTAAAGCATTTCTCAGGTACTTTCCTAGAACTTGTAGGGTACATTTTAATAATTCCTTGGATCTTACAGGGTACTTTCCAAGAATTTCCAGGGTACTTCCTGGTATGTTCCTGGACTTTACAGAGTACTTTAAAGCATTTCTCAGGTACTTTCCTAGAACTTGTAGGGTACATTTTAATAATTCCTTGGATCTTACAGGGTACTTTCCCAGAATTTCCAAGGTACTTCCTGGTATGTTCCTGGACTTTACAGAGTACTTTAAAGCATTTCTCAGGTACTTTCCTAGAACTTGTAGGGTACATTTTAATAATTCTTTGGATCTTACAGGGTACTTTCCAAGAATTTCCAGGGTACTTCCTGGTATGTTCCTGGACTTTACAGAGTACTTTAAAGCATTTCTCAGGTACTTTCCTAGAACTTGTAGGGTACATTTTAATAATTCCTTGGATCTTACAGGGTACTTTCCAAGAATTTCCAGGGTACTTCCTGGTATGTTCCTGGACTTTACAGAGTACTTTAAAGCATTTCTCAGGTACTTTCCTAGAACTTGTAGGGTACATTTTAATAATTCCTTGGATCTTACAGGGTACTTTCCCAGAATTTCCAGGGTACTTCCTGGTATGTTCCTGGACTTTACAGAGTACTTTAAAGCATTTCTCAGGTACTTTCCTAGAACTTGTAGGGTACATTTGAATAGTTCCTTGGATCTTACAGGGTACTTTCCCTGAATTTCCAAGGTACTTCCTGGTATGTTCCTGGACTTTACAGAGTACTTTAAAGCATTTCTCAGGTACTTTCCTAGAACTTGTAGGGTACATTTTAATAATTCCTTGGATCTTACAGGGTACTTTCCCAGAATTTCCAAGGTACTTCCTGGTATGTTCCTGGACTTTACAGAGTACTTTAAAGCATTTCTCAGGTACTTTCCTAGAACTTGTAGGGTACATTTTAATAATTCCTTGGATCTTACAGGGTACTTTCCCAGAATTTCCAAGGTACTTCCTGGTATGTTCCTGGACTTTACAGAGTACTTTAAAGCATTTCTCAGGTACTTTCCTAGAACTTGTAGGGTACATTTGAATAGTTCCTTGGATCTTACAGGGTACTTTCCCAGAATTTCCAAGGTACTTCCTGGTATGTTCCTGGACTTTACAGAGTACTTTAAAGCATTTCTCAGGTACTTTCCTAGAACTTGTAGGGTACATTTTAATAATTCCTTGGATCTTACAGGGTACTTTCCCAGAATTTCCAAGGTACTTCCTGGTATGTTCCTGGACTTTACAGAGTACTTTAAAGCATTTCTCAGGTACTTTCCTAGAACTTGTAGGGTACATTTTAATAATTCCTTGGATCTTACAGGGTACTTTCCAAGAATTTCCAGGGTACTTTCTGGTATGTTCCTGGACTTTACAGAGTACTTTAAAGCATTTCTCAGGTACTTTCCTAGAACTTGTAGGGTACATTTTAATAATTCCTTGGATCTTACAGGGTACTTTCCAAGAATTTCCAAGGTACTTTCTGGTATGTTCCTGGACTTTACAGAGTACTTTAAAGCATTTCTCAGGTACTTTCCTAGAACTTGTAGGGTACATTTTAATAATTCCTTGGATCTTACAGGGTACTTTCCCAGAATTTCCAAGGTACTTCCTGGTATGTTCCTGGACTTTACAGAGTACTTTAAAGCATTTCTCAGGTACTTTCCTAGAACTTGTAGGGTACATTTTAATAATTCCTTGGATCTTACAGGGTACTTTCCAAGAATTTCCAGGGTACTTTCTGGTATGTTCCTGGACTTTACAGAGTACTTTAAAGCATTTCTCAGGTACTTTCCTAGAACTTGTAGGGTACATTTTAATAATTCCTTGGATCTTACAGGGTACTTTCCAAGAATTTCCAGGGACTTACAGGATACTTTGTGAAACTTACAGGTAACTCAAGGTGCTCGATATGGATAAAAATCATCTATTTTTTTGTCATTTTCCCCAAATAGACCAATTTATAAAACTCAGGAACCACTACAGACGAAATTATGAAAAAAAGTATTTTTAGAGAAATTATAACTACATTAGTGGACATTATGATATTAATATATTTGTCTCATTTTCAACACCAGTTACTCAGCAATGGCAATATGAACAATGTGTCATTATTAAGGAGTTCTCGTCCAACAGGAATATTAGTAAAACATACACCGCTTTAAAAGTCTTAATGCTGCGGTTATTTATGTTTATCAGTAATGATCAACAGATAATCTTTAATTGAAATGTTGCTGTTTTTACAATAAATGTCAGATAAGTGACTCGTAACGGTGCTTTTATCATCATATTTTATCTTTCATTACCGTAGAGAATATTTTTACCGTCAAACAGCGAAACGTTTAATGCTTATATTATTCTTCAAAGTAAGAATTTAACCATTTTCAACTTTTGGTGATGTTCAGGGTAGCGACTCACATGCTCCTTAACTAAATGATCATAGCAGCTGTATCATCCTGAGGTAATTCAACCTTCAACCATAAGCCCTGGTGATGGCGCTCTCAGGCCTGACAGAAAATGGGAGAAATGATATTCTGGGAATGTTTCCTGTATGTCAGAACCAGCCGCTGTTGAAGGGGGCGCTGCAGCCAGTCCTGTAATCACTAATCAAGTGATTGGAGCACAACAGTAACACATTTATTCACAGCTGTTTATCCACCGACAACATTAGCATCACTGTCTGTTGTCATGGGAACCGTGTGCTCCTCTTGTTGCAGCTGTTTTGTCAGCACCCCTTTTAGGCCTTGTGCAACAATCTCACTAGTGGGTTTGTTTTGGAAAGTGACCCTGCAGCTGTTGAGGCCGGTGGTTAGTTCATAGAAGGTGAAACTGGTTTGTTGAGCCGCCATCTTTTACTGTAACTACTTTTCCACAGAGCTGGCAGGTTGGCTGTTAGCTTGTTAGTGAGTTCACCTCTCTTCTTTGGAACAACAGAGTAACTTCCACTGACTGAAGCCCCGCACTGGTACCGGTAGGATAACAAACACGTCACACACTTACTTGTAACCTGATAGGATGAGCAAACATTATGACCCCAACAAGTACCCTGCAGGTTTGAAGAAATGCCTTCTTGCAAAGTAACCTGTAAGTCAGTTCTAAAAACGGTTCTCTGTAAGTTCTGGGAGGGTACAGGAAGAACTATGTTCTACTAAAACATTCAGTTAGAAGGAAGTTCTTGTCAACACAACAGTGGTTCATTCCTGAAGTTAAGGGCCCTTGCAGGAACCCTGAAGAACCACTGATCCACAATCACACGAAGGTCCAGCTGCTTTGAAGGCTGGGTCAGGACTCCAGGTCAGAACTTGTTGTGAATTCCCTTCTCCTTGTCTGAGGACCTGGTCAGTTTCTCAGACAAGGGGATGTGTTGTTTGCACATTAAAGCACCAACCCTCCTATCTGTCAAACATCTCCCTTGTTCACTACTGATCTGATGTTCACACTTATTATCAAAATCTTTCTTTCATACTTTTCATTTGGATTTAAATATATGACTCTGGTGACTTCTAGAGGTCGTATGTCTGGGTTCTGGTTGTGGTCAGGTCATAGCAGTAATAACATAAAACAAACCAAAACAAACACAGTGATGCTTCCTGTCGTCAAGGTAACAGGAGCACTGAAATCTAATTGGCTCTCGGTCAGCCACAGGATGTGGCATGTTGGGAATGTGCTGCAGGTGAAATTCAGGTAAACACAAACACAGAGTCCATCTCCTCACTGGGCCAGCAGCTGAAGGTTGCTCCTCCTGCTTGAATTCATGAGCGGAACCAGCGGCACCGTAGGCTTATTGGTGCCGGATGGATTTGTGATGACGGTCTTGGTCCTGGTCTGCATGCTGCGCTGCTCCAGAGACAGGGCTTCCTGTTTTCTGGAAAGATCCTGCTGCATGCGGCTGTGATGGAGCTTCATCTTCTGCAGAGAGTGTCTGACAGAAGTAACAACATTAACTCACGACTGTACGTCCAAAAGCAGCTTCTGACTGCGTCTCTGCAGAGAAAAGCTCCACAACAAACTGCTATTGCCACTACTTTTCTTGACCAAATAAAACTGATCTGGAGATCAGGAGAAGAACTCACTGAGCTTCTGAGAGTTTCTGCTTCAGAGCCTGGATTGTGGCCTCCAGCTGCTGAACCTCAGCAACAAGGCCATGCTGCACCTGAAAACAAAGAAGATGAACAACTTTTAAAGTTTCTGTTAAGTTATTCAAAGTTGCTAACAACACAAGCTTCACGCAGACCTCGTCGCGGCACAGGTCCACGCCAGACCTGCGGCTCCTAGTCTCCAGTCGGGTGTGAGCCAGCATCAGGGACACAGTCTTGGCCTGCAGGTCTGCGTCCAGCCCCCGGATGTCGCCCTCCATCTCTGCCATCTCATCCTCAGTCTGTATAGAATTACAGAAGCACATCAGGAACACCTGGAGATGGATACAAAACCAGCTCTTGTGGTTCATGTCGTACGTTTTTAATTTGCCACTGCAGGTCATCTCGGGCCTGCTCTTCGTGGCGATTCCGTTTCCGAAGAGCAAACTCTGTGGCTCTGCGCTGGGCCTCCATCTCATTATGGAGCTACGAGAAACACAAACCAAACCTTAAAGAAGAAACATTTTCCACTGATCAGAGTGAAGCCCAGCTTCAAGCCCACACACTTCCAGGGGTTAGACAGGGTCAGACACACAAAGTCTTACTAATGAGTCTATACAGTTCCTTGTACAAGTATTCACAAGTAAACTTTTCCATATTTTGTCATAAACATCAGATTTTACAGGGAATTTATGCGACAGATCAACACAATGTAGGACATGATTGTGTCAGACTGGATGGAGAACATCAGGTTTCAAGTCTTGCCACATAATCCCATTTCAATTTAAGTCTGTACTTTAACTAGGCCATTCTTATTCCATAAATCTGCTTTGATCTAAACCATCCATAGTTTCTCTAGCTGTATGTTCAGGGTGGTTGTCCTGCTGGAAGGTGAACCTCCACCCCAGTCTCAGGTCTTCTGTAGCCTCCAACAGGTTTACCTCCAGGATATTCCTGAACTTAGGTCATCATCTCTGAACAGCTTCCCTGCACCTGCTGATCAACATATCCCCACAGCATGATGCTGCCACCACCATGTTTACAGCGGTGATGGTGTGTTCAGGATGACCTGCGTGTTGTTTTCCTCTACAGTGTGTAGCATGTAGACCAAAAGGTTCAGCTTTGGTATCTGATCAGAGAAGCTTCTTCCACATTTTTGCGGTGTCTCCTAAATGGCTTGTAGCTAAACTGTAACCAGGACTTCTTCTAATAAGATCTTTCTTCTTGTCACTCTTCCATAAAGATCAAAGTTGTAGTTGTCCTGTGGACAGGTTCTGAACTGTGGATCTCTGGTCATGTTGTGAGTTTATTTAGTTCTAAATGTTCTTGGCAACATGATTACTTAGCTGTTATTTAAATTGCTCCTTCTCTCCTTCCTCTCAGAAGGTCCTGCCTTTTACCAGGTTGCAGTTCTGTCCTTCCGGGTTAAATACACATTAAATAAGCTCCTCCAGAGCTACCACGGGCCTCCTGAAGGCCAAGTGAATACGCAGTAAACAGTGGACATTGGAACTGGAAGTACTGTTCTAACATATAAATGACCTTCTGACCTTATGTCTTTTGAAGCTTTATGTTGGGGAAAAACCTGCCTTGAAAATGTTTGTTTCTTCTCTTTTGTAATTTATTTTCTAAATACCTGAATGTAAAAATAACTTCTTCTGAATATTTTATTCTCACAAATTAGATCAGATGTTCAGATCAAACAGTTACAGGGTCCTTCAGTAGCCTCTTTACCAAATACTTTTTTTACTGTCATTTGAGTAATGTTTTGCTACTCAACCCATCTCTGGTCTTGGTAGGTCTGCAGGTGGTCCATACTTTCTCTATGGTCAGATGATGATTAAACAGAGCTCTGGGAAATGTTGTAGGACCTAACTCTGCTGTTAACTTCTCCACAATGTTCTCCCTGACCCGTCTGCTGTGTCCCACTGTCTTCATGGTGCTGCTTGTTCTCTAGAGAACCTCTGAGGCCAGAAACAGCTGGTAGCTTAACAAGGCATTTGGGTGCCATGGGTTTCATTTTGGATGGATCAGAGTTGTGGCTGAATACAAAACACACGTCACACTTTTCAGATGTTTATTTGGAAAATGTTGAAGATCACGGATCATGTTCCTTCCATTTCACAGTTATGGACTATCTCTGCCCTGCTGGTGTAACTCTCACCCACCTGCGCTCTGCTGAGGCTCATGTCCTCTCTTATTTGCTGGGACTTGTGCACGGCCTCGTGGGCCCGAGCCACATTATACTGGCTGAACTGGGCCCACTCCTGGGGGGTGGAGGAACTGCATTGATCAGGACATTTCATCAGTTGACATGCACAAGGTTTAGAAATGTGAAACCATCAAGTGTTCTGCTTTACCACGATGGAATCCGGGTCGGGTTTGTCTTCAGGGAGATGTTAGCCGACTTCATGTTGAGGGACAGGCAGGACATATCGATATCCAGAGCTTCCATCTTGTTCTGCAGATCCGCGGTCAGCTGGTGTCGAACCTCCTGCAGGACACTTCGTATGCAGAGTGAAGAACAGCAATCAGAGGAAGAAAAGAGTCTGAGTTAAATCAGATCCACAGTAGAACTCACCACAGCTGCTCAAAGGCCCGCCCAATGTTCTGCTGCAGACGCTGCTGCACGCCTTCTATCAGCTCCACCTCCTTCTTCAGCTGCTCCTCCACAGGGTCGCTAACCAGCTCAAAGTCCCGCCGCCCCTCCCTCAGCGTCAGGCACTCATTGCTGACCTCCAGGGGGATGGAGGTGGCGGCCAGGGCCAGCTCACTCTGCTCTTTGGACTGTCCCAACAGACATATACACAGAAGACACAGCAGAACGTGGTGAGAAACACATCTGAAAACACAGACCTAAAGAAGGTTCCTTATCCAATCACCAGAGTGAGAGCCTCCATTTCCACATCCACTTTCTGTGCAGAGCATTCCAACACGTCCCTCCACCGAGCAACATCCCAGATCCGATCACTGAGCCTGCGAGACGTGTCGCTCTCATCCCACACTGTCTGCACATGCGAAAGAAAACTAATTTAATATGTTGTTTTATTTCTACAAATACACGAAGAATCCATCAAATTAACTAAATCTCCACCAAGATTCAACAAAAAAGATCAAATTAAGTGCTCCACACAGACCATCACTCCTACGGGCAATTTATAGGAGCCAGTTAACCCACCTTGGACATCATTTGGACTGCATGGGAAACTCGTGTACCTGGACAGAACCATGGAGCCACATATGCACATGGAGAACATGGAGACCCAAGTCAGGATGTAAGAAGCCAGGACACCCTCCTTGGTGCAGGAAAGCTGCATTATTTATTATTTATTTATGTAGATAAACTATATAACCAAAACTGAAGGGTCCCACCACCAGATCAATGACTTCTGGTGGTCCAATTACTTCCATGGTTGCAGGTGTGGAGAATCCTGGCTGACCTGAACAGAGTTCTGACCTCAACCTTCCTGGACACCTTCAGTTCTGGTTCTGATCTAACTATAAACTCACTCCTAACCCTTCTGATTGACAGACGGACGAACGGAGGAATAAACAGATCGGATTGATCTTTGATCTATTCTAGACAGACTTTAGATCAATAGATGCTTTTGTCTGATTTTAGTTCTCAAACTGATTAAGTTGTGACTAAAGATTTCAAAAATCAACCAGAAAGTTAATGGTTTACAGATGAACAAAATCTGCTCAGGATCTCAACTTTCTGCTTTCAGTTTCCAGCTGTTCAGATTGCTGGTAAACGGTTAATGGACTGAACTTATAAAGCGCTCTTCCAGTCATACCGACCACTCAAAGTGCTTTACACCAGAGCAACATTCACCCAAACACATTTATACGCCGATACGCAGGTCTGTAGGCAACTTCAGGTTCAGTGCCTTGCCGAGGGGCAAATCGACATGTGGCAGGAAGAAGCTGGAATCCATCCCACAACTTTCACATTACAAGATAACTACTCTTCCCACTGAGCCACAGTCACCACCTTCCAGTGGTCCCACCTTGCAGCGGGTCTCGTTGCGGAGCGTCCTGGCCTCCTGTCGGATCTCATGGGAAACGTGCCGGTCGTGTTGAGCGGTGCCGGACAGCTGCTGGTTGTTGCTGTGCCACTCGGAGACGTTGTGCCGCAGGCTGGGCTTCAGCGAAGGAGCTGACATCCTGCTGCAGCTTCAGATGTGGAAATATCCTGAAATATTAGCAGAATATCCTGAACATGGATTCTTTAAGTTAGACATGCAGATCTGATTAATAGGTGCCAATGTTGGGTTCAGGGACAGAAGAGCAAATTACTAATAAATCTATCAGAATAAATAGATATTTATAGAATGTACAGTTGTAGCCAAAAGTTTCAGTTTCACAGTTTTCATTTTGTTACATCTGATTGCCAGAGATGTTTCTATGAGATACTGAAGTTCAATAATAAGGATTGTCAGTTCGAAGGTCTTTATGAAATACATGAACTCTATGCAAAAGATCAATATTTACAGCATCGACCGTTCTTTTCCAAGACTTCTGCATTTCATGCCATCATGCGGGATGTCCTCTTCTAGGCCAAGTCCTGACAGATGGTCGGCCATTTAGCTTCATCCCGTTGTCCACCTGATTTTAGAGAACGAACCACAGGTTCTTAGTGGAGTTTAGGTCTGGGGAGTTTCCTGGACACAGGTCCAACATCTCCAAGTTCATTGTACTGTTTGTGGTGCTCAAGTCAATTCTTGCTACTCTAAGTCAAATCTCCAGTCTTTGAAGGACAAGTCCAAGTTAAGTCTGAAGTCTCCGTTTTTGTGACATAACTGAGACTCAAGTCACCATCTCTGGCAACCACGGATCTTCACTAAACTCTTCCTGGATTGTTGGGAGAAAATGCTCTTAGAGGATCTTTTGATCCCACTCTTTATTCCTAGCATGGATTTTAGGCAACACTGTGGGAGTGGGATGAGAAACAACTACAAATGCTATCAGCATTAAACTCAATGTAGCTTTCACCTTTTCTTATCCGGACAGTCCTTTTTCCAGATGTCCCAGACGGTCTGAAGGAGGCTTTTTTGGGAAAAATAACTCCATCCTCTGCTCCCCAATCCTGGATGTTTCTTCAGGCTTCTTTGCCTCACTCACACCTGCTGTCTTTTCTGAGCAAGCTCTGCACTGGTGCAAACCAGATCTCTTACTTGATTTTTCTTTAAGAGTTACCTTTGCAGGATTTTCTCAGGTATCCAGAACGTTTAGTCAGGAGAACCTTTCTCTGTCAAGTTCTGATATATTAACTAACAATAATATCCGGGCCTGTAAAGCTGCTTTGATGAAAGGCGACGATGACATGATTTTCTTGGATGTAACCATTGTTGACAACAGAGGAGCGGTTTATGGCAACTCTCAGCTTTAAAGCACCCTTTCTGGGATCAGGAACATCAGCTGCTTCGTCCTCATCAACAAGGAGAGGATCTATGAAATGATGCTAGCAGCTAAAATACATGATGTTTTCATTAAATATATAATTAATTATTTCATCTGATCACTCTTTACAGCTACCTGGTCTAAACTGCCACCATAAACTAAAACCGACATTTCTGAATGTTCTTTGACCTGTATATGGCGCAAAATGTTTCTTTACAAATATTTTACATAAACAAGTCTACGGTACGGAGTCCGCGAGGGGACATGGGGGATATTTTCTTTAGCAATCACCTTGAGAAAGCTGTGCATTTGACAAACTGCTCACAAACCAAACAGCACTGATATGTCATTGATATGGTTTATTTGTAATGCAGGTTAACACGCTGTCAACAATGCGATTAAATACTTAGTTTAAGAATCACGAGAAAAACAAAAGTGGGGTGCACAAAAAGTACCCATCATGCAGCAGTAATAAGCAAATAAAGTGTCACAGATGTGGTTTCGTGCAGTTTTATTGTTCAGTAGTTTGACAGCTTGTAGATAAAAACTGTCTTTACGTCTGATTGAAGATCCTTTTATTTAAGGCAGATTTCAAAATAAAACTCAATAAATCTCAAAAACGGGTGTAGTGTTTGTTTCATTTTTGCAGTTATCTGGTTTGGAAACTATCTCACAAAGTATTGCGAAATAACGCAAAGACTATTGCGTGAGAACGCACAAGAAAAAAAAATCCCCCATGTCCCCTCGCGGGCTCCGTACTCGCGGGCTCCGTAAATATGAACGCATTAATTAGCATGTTGTGTAAAAAGGCGGTTTTAGATATTCAGTCCATATAAAGTAGAACACTTGAGTAATAATGAACTTGACCTGAAAAGTGGACTTTTTAATAACAGGTGTCGCTAGAACTTTACCCGTCTGACCATATCTGAGTCCAAACTGTCCCTAGAGCTCTATAATCACAAAGAACCTCCAAAACCGGACCCGAACGGCTCGTTTTTTATCGTTTTAACTCACCGGCGTTCCAGAAGGTTCTCATCCGGTGGCGCGTCCAGGGGCAGCGTTACTATAGCAACGGCCACAGACGCGGGAGCAGTCTCCAGGCAACAAAACGACACACACACACACACACGCGGATGAATTATTAAAATCCGTCTGTGACCAGCACCGAGCGACTGCAGGTTGAATCGACTCCATGTTCGGTCCGTTTGGGTTTTATGGGTCGTTCGTTCAGTTCAGGCTAGCTAACAACATTAGCTCGAGGTCCAATAAGCGCTTACAAGCTAATCTTCAGGTTTTAGAGACAGGCCCAGTATAACATTTTCATTCTGAGTGGAGTCATTAAAAACTACATATTAATTATCCATAAAACGTGCTTAGCGTGCAACCATTTTATCTTTAACTTGAATTTATTAAACTAAACTAGTTTTGATTGGGCTGTAAAAAGGGAAGGGTTGAAGGTCATCTCCAAACTATCTGAAGTCCATCATCATACCGAGAGAAGGATTAATCCCAAGTGGAAAACATCTCAGACAGCTGCCAATGTTCCCAGGAGTAGATGCCCCAGCAGGTTCAGCTCAGAGAAATGACTAGAGCTCCATCTCAAGACTCTACAGGCCTCACTTAGCAGGTTAAAGGTCATAGAGGACTGTTACAAAAACAGTGAACCAATATGGCTGCTTGGAAGGGTTAAAGGAGAAAGCTTCATCTCTCTAAAAACAAAATGGCAGCAGGGCTTAGGTGGCAAAGCTGCATCTGGATAAAGGACATGAGTTCTGACACAATGTCCTTGAGATGTTTGTTCACAATGAACAGAACCATGATTGGAGAAACACTTCATACATGATGAAGTCTATCATGGCTACTTTATTACCCAAAGAGAAAAAGGGAATTTCAAATGTTTTAATTTTGAACATTTACTTCATTTTAAGACCACGAGGACAATAGTTTACTATGCTCTGCTTCATAAAACCTCACTGAGACTGGACTGGTTGATGTCTTCTTCTGAGAAACGTCAGTCAGATATAAATACGTCGGTTTTATTGTGTCAGAATTAGTCGTGCCAGTGGTTATAAGCCCATGCCTTGATGACCTTCAGTGCAAACAGAAGCTTGTTAGTCGTCAGTGTCTTCCCTTGCTTCCTGGACATGTACATGAGCACCAGCAGTCGGAGAAGCTCCTGAGGTCCTTCCTAAAGCTGAAACACTGTACATGACTGCAGAACCCACCAGTTCTGGTGGTGCCAGACAGGTTCAGAGTGAGAGCTCCAGCTCAGCGACCCACAATGAGGTTCGACATCACATGACTTAATGCCCAGCAGATGAATGTAAATGCTAATAATCCTGTCTGTAATTTCTGTTTCTGTACATTTCATCCAATAGAGAAACAAATTAAACCCAACTCTACACAGGTTCTCCACATCCTGTTACCTGAGCTATGCTGACAAAAAGGCTTCTATTAAGGCCTTAAATCTAAAAATAAAAACCTTCATTTTCTGCGGCTCACAGTGAGAACGTCTGTCTTCGTTTCCTCGCAGCTTACAGTCACTATGAGCCGTTTAAACGTCACTGAGAGGAGCACCGCTGCTGGTTCTCTCTGTGTTCACACTCCTAGCAAGGCCAACTGAGCGGGAGCCATCGTTCATGTCACATTTAGTAGCTTCACACATAAAAAGGTCCATTTAACAGGAGGTGCTGAGATGAGGGGGTGTTTGTGCAGGTTGGTCTTCTAAAGCAGATGTTTGGAGCTGTGGTGGAGCAGCTTCAGATAACGGAGCCAGCAGGGAGCCGCTGATGCAAGAGACGTCCTCTGCGTGGTCCGGATTCAGATGGAAGTCGTCCCTGCTCCAGGTCCTGCTTGGATTTAACCGGGAAGCCGTGTTTGTGACGCAGCACGGGTCCAGCGCTCACTGTGGCGTTTCGTCCCCATTGACCTCTACACCGTGCTGCTGCAGCTGAGCTCGGAGCAGAGCGTTCTCGTTCTTCAGCTCCTCGATCTGAAACAGAATAGATTATTGGAGGTTTGGTCCACCAAAACTACCTCTTCAGTGTTTATCTGTGTGCACAAGAACCAGTAACCACCTCCACCACTTCATTCGTGTAGCAGATACTCCACATCCTAAATAGTCTGAAGGTATCTACATATAAATCAGCCATCTACAGCAGGTCCAAACTTAACTAAAAGCTGTTCTACCATCAACCACTCGTGGTCTTCTGCTGGGTTGCAGAGGTCATCCCTCTCACCAGCGACAATCTCCAGACCATTCTAAGAGAACCCAAGGTGTTCCCAGGCCAGAAGGTGAGTACTAGGTCTGCCCTGGGGTCTCCTCACAGTGGGAAACCAGGAGGAAGAGAAGCAGAGTCCAGCCACCCTGCAGCTGCTTGGATTTATAGCTCTCAGGTCAGATGTCCATCTGGTTCTGAGTGGGTTGAAGACCAAGCCTGAGCTTAGACTTCTGTAGTTGCAGATCCTAAAATATGGAATGACCTTCAGGTGTGGATCAAGACAGGCCTCTGTCTTTGCTCTGGCTTCTGACCCCACATGTGAAGTCAAACTTATTTGGTTTATTGGTAGTTTCATCAGTTTTTATGGCATGGCTGATCATACCGTATCTTAGCTGTATTTCATGCCTCCTGTGTCTGTATTTATTCTACTGTAGTACTTTGTTCCTCTTTGTTTCAATGTGCTTTATAAATAAAGTTTGATTGGAACATTCATTTGACCACAGTTTTTCTAATGTCATGAAGCCCATTAAAATATGAACCACTGCTGAGATGGTTACAGATGTTTGGTATAATTCGGACCGAAGCAGCAGGTTTGTGTGGATTTGCTCCACCTGTTGTCTTAGCAGCTCGTTGTCCATCTCCACCCGCTCCACCTCTTTGTAGCTCTCCTGCAGCCGTTGGTTGTTCTGACGGAGCTCTCGGATGTAGTCACAGGCTTTGGACAGGATGCCTCCTTTACTCTGAGCAACACACAAAGTTTCGACCGTGTTGTTAAAGTATTTGGGCGTGCCGGCTTTAGAGTTCTACGTCTTGGCACCAACATCTCACCGCTCCGGTTCTGGTGTCCACGCTGCAGTCTGGGATCAGCTTCGACAACGTCACGATCCAGTTGTTGATCTTGTCTCGTCTTCTTCTCTCCACTGCAGAAACAAAGGACAGAACCTTAACTTCCTGTTTGAAGAAACAAATTCCTTCACTTTTGTTCTTAAATGAAACATTTTCATCCAAACATGAACTTTAGACTGTTTTATTGGGATTTGATATGACAGAACAACACAAAGCAGAACATCAGTATGAAGTGGAAAGAAACATTATTTTAGAACATTGCTTTACAAATAAAATTTGTGATTCTGTACAACTTCTGGTTGCAGAAGTCTCCTAATCAGCAACCAGAGTCTAGCTGTGTGTTATTTACTCTGAGTCTAAACGCAGATGTTCTGTTTCTTGCCTCAAAGGTTCTCAAGAGAACATCAGAGAAAAAGCTGCACCACGAAGACCAAGGAACACAGCAGACAGGTCAGGGAGAAGTTCTGGTTCAGTCTAAAGCAAGGTTAGGTTCTAAAACAACATCCCAAGCTCTGAACATCTCCCAGAGCTTTAGGTTTAACTCATCATCTGAACATGGAGAGAGGATGGACCATGTGCAGACCTACCAAGACATGGACGTCCACCTAGACTGACAGGCTGAGCAAGGAGAGCATTAATCAGAGAAGCAGCCAAGAGGCTCCTGGTAACTATGGAGGAGCTGAGTGGCAAGAGGAAAGCAAGTTTGCTACAAGCCATGCAGGAGTTACAGCAAACACGTACAGAGGAGAACTAAAGCGGACATCAACCTGAACACACCATCCCCACAGTTAAACATGGTGGAGGTAGGATAATGCTAAGGGGATGTGTTTCTTCTGCAGGGACAGGGAAGCTGGTAAGACTTGATGGAAAGATAAATGGAGCTAAATCCAGGAGAATCCTGGAAGAAAACCTATTAGAGGCTGCAGAAAACCTGAGACTGGGGTGGAGGTTCAGCTTCCAGCAGGAGAACCAGCCTGAACATACAGGTATGCACCAGGTTGTGTTGGTCTGTCGTATAAAATCAGAATAAATATATTGAGGTTTGTGGTTCAGAAATTCTAGCAGTTGAGTAAAAGTGAAACCTTCGTTGTGCTGAGCTCTTCGCCTCTCGTCCCTGGGGGCCCGCGGACCCTCGACCTTCCTGAAAACACAAACTTCAAAGTTTAGAAAGGCATCAGCTGAAGCAAAATGTTCAGACTTTTACTGAAGATCAGTGAGGAAACACGTTCTACATCTACAGGAAGCAGCTTCTGCATCTCCTGAAACTGCACTGGGGTGACACCTGGAGGTCGGGATATGAATTACAACCAGTTCAGAAATGCTACTGATTCTTGTGACTTCCTGCAACCTTTTAGTCTAACATTCACAAATGATTTACAACTTCAAACCCCTGAATCAGTTGTTTCACCATCAGAATTTATTTTATTTGTGGATCGAAGGAAAACAACCTCTCATGGATCAGGACAACAGTTACCAATCCTATTCAGAAGCTCTATTATATTAGTTTTATGGGAAGATGACATCATTTAGGAAAGGATGGAGGAGAGGTTTCAGGATGAAGGAGATATAGTTACTCACGTGGTGTAGGTGTGTGTTCTGGGTGCAATGGTCCGAGGACTCGCTGTCTGCAGAACCTCAGAAGGACTCATCATCACGTAAAACTGCCCTGAGTTTAACAGAACAAACAGTGTAAGGAACATGGGAGAAGTCCAGGTTTCCTCCAGCTGAGCGCTTCCTCACCTCCTGCCTGGGTGAGTGCCGGGTCGGCACCCTGCACCGACACTGCCGCTCCATCACTGACAGCGGCTGCAGGGAAATAAGCAAAGCGTGTTTCTCCTCCGACAGTCTCGCCGCCAGGACTGCCGCCGTTACTGAAGGAGTTCTGGATGACAGCCTGGAAGTCAAAGCAAGGAAGACGTCAAAACGGGTAGAATCTTCTCCATAAACCCAAAAATAAGGTTCCTCTAATATCTGCTCATTTAAAGGCATCTTCAGTGAGAGAAACCAAAGAAAAACTCTGAAAAACCTAAAGGAGGCGTGAAAAACTGCTGATCCAGACCAGGTTAAAGATTCCAGGAAAGTCTGGATCACAGGAAGGAAAATAAAGAAATGAGGACTGGATCAGAAGTTTTTGGACTCCAGTGGACTAACCTGAGCCACAGCCTGAGGAGCTCCAGCGAACGCAGCAGCAGAGACAACGCTGATGGCGCTGGTCGCATCTGCCGTCGCTTCCAACTGATCCTCTGTTACCTGGACCACTCGATAGGTCACCTGCAGACGGAGCGGAGAGGTAATGTGTGGCTTCGGGAACGAGACCAGTAAGTGACACCAACACGACACCCTGGTGGTCCAGTCTGTTCTTCACACAGAGGACGGTTTAATAGTAGATGACTGGATTGAAACAGCGTTCTCCAGTCATCCCGACCACTTCACACCAGACCCACATTCATACTCTGATCTGCATAGATCGCTAGGCAACTTCAAGTTATTTGCCTTGCCCAGAGGTACATCGAAAAGCTGGAATCGAACCCACAACATTCAGATTGCAAGATGGCTGCTCTTCCACTGAGCCACCGTCTCACAGTAATGAGACTTGAATCCAAGGATGACCCACGACCCTCTAAAACCACTTCTCTAAAAGGTTCTGGATGTGATAGGGTTTTTCTTACAGTGAGGACTGGATTCAAATGTTCCCGAAAAACAAATCCACCTCACCTGTCCTCCGTTGTTCTCCGTGCGAAACTGGTACTGAACGCCGTGGTCAACGAACGTAGCCTGGGGGACGCTGGTGATGTTGACAGCAGACTGCTCATCCGACCCGACTGGTTCTCCTGCAGAAACGAGTTTGTAACGACTTTATAACCCAGGGAGTAAAAAAGAAAATAGTTTTCATTCTAAGAATCAGGAAAACCACATGAAAACCAATAGGGACAGTATTTAAAACAGGATTATTGTCATACAGATAAATTAACATTTTTCCAACTTTAAATCGAGGTTTGTCTCAGCAGCTTAATTTAAGGTTTGGACATGGCTGTCTGAATCTTTGAGGACCAAGGACCATAAGAGGATCTCCAGGATCCACAGAAGGTTCTTCAGAGTAAAATTTGAAATTATTTGCAATTTTCTCTTTCCAAGGAACAGTACACCATGAATCCACTGAAAGAATCTGGAGAACTTTCAGAGAGCAGCCCGAGCTGCACAGCCATGATCTCTTATTCCTCAGATAGTTCTGCAACCAGAACCATCACCATAACCAGCGGATAGAACCTCGTGGAGCAGGAAGAATTAGTTAGGAGAACCTTAGTCCAGCTCTACAATCCACAGTTCCATTTACAGACTTTACTGAGCAGAGAAGAAGCCTGATGTTAACCTCTGAGGAGGCCTTGGCTTCTCTGAGATGGACCATCACCCGGTGGGAACATGAATCAAGGGCTCAGTTCTCCAGATGTTTGTTGGAAAGGAGCATCCAGCTTGTTGTCAGCAACCAATCCCTGCAGCCAGGCTCCATGATGGTAGGAGGCTGCATCATGGTATGGGCTGGGATCATTTCATTTCAGAAAGTGAAACTCATCTATAGGTTCATAACACAGAGTGAAATATCTCCAGCCATTATTTCTGGTATGTTTACAGCTTCTAGAAAATGAAATCCTAAAATTCAGTCTCAGAAAATAAGAATATTACATCAGATCCATTTAAAAAGAATATTTATAAACTAAACTACTACACCAGGCCTGAACTAAACTACTACACCAGACCTGAACTAAACTACTACACCAGACCTGAACTAAACTACTACACCAGACCTGAACTAAACTACTACACCAGACCTGAACTAAACTACTACACCAGACCTGAACTAAACTACTACACCAGACCTGAACTAAACTACTACACCAGACCTGAACTAAACTACTACACCAGGCCTGAACTAAACTACTACACCAGACCTGAACTAAACTACTACACCAGGCCTGAACTAAACTACTACACCAGGCCTGAACTAAACTACTACACCAGACCTGAACTAAACTACTACACCAGGCCTGAACTAAACTACTACACCAGACCTGAACTAAACTACTACACCAGACCTGAACTAAACTACTACACCAGACCTGAACTAAACTACTACACCAGACCTGAACTAAACTACTACACCAGACCTGAACTAAACTACTACACCAGGCCTGAACTAAACTACTACACCAGACCTGAACTAAACTACTACACCAGACCTGAACTAAACTACTACACCAGACCTGAACTAAACTACTACACCAGGCCTGAACTAAACTACTACACCAGACCTGAACTAAACTACTACACCAGACCTGAACTAAACTACTACACCAGACCTGAACTAAACTACTACACCAGACCTGAACTAAACTACTACACCAGACCTGAACTAAACTACTACACCAGACCTGAACTAAACTACTACACCAGACCTGAACTAAACTACTACACCAGACCTGAACTAAACTACTACACCAGACCTGAACTAAACTACTACACCAGACCTGAACTAAACTACTACACCAGACCTGAACTAAACTACTACACCAGACCTGAACTAAACTACTACACCAGACCTGAACTAAACTACTACACCAGACCTGAACTAAACTACTACACCAGACCTGAACTAAACTACTACACCAGACCTGAACTAAACTACTACACCAGACCTGAACTAAACTACTACACCAGACCTGAACTAAACTACTACACTAGGCCTGAACTAAACTACTACACCAGGCCTGAACTAAACTACTACACCAGACCTGAACTAAACTACTACACCAGACCTGAACTAAACTACTACACCAGACCTGAACTAAACTACTACACCAGACCTGAACTAAACTACTACACCAGGCCTGAACTAAACTACTACACCAGACCTGAACTAAACTACTACACCAGGCCTGAACTAAACTACTACACCAGACCTGAACTAAACTACTACACCAGACCTGAACTAAACTACTACACCAGGCCTGAACTAAACTACTACACCAGACCTGAACTAAACTACTACACTAGGCCTGAACTAAACTACTACACCAGACCTGAACTAAACTACTACACCAGACCTGAACTAAACTACTACACCAGGCCTGAACTAAACTACTACACCAGACCTGAACTAAACTACTACACCAGGCCTGAACTAAACTACTACACCAGACCTGAACTAAACTACTACACCAGGCCTGAACTAAACTACTACACCAGGCCTGAACTAAACTACTACACCAGACCTGAACTAAACTACTACACCAGACCTGAACTAAACTACTACACCAGGCCTGAACTAAACTACTACACCAGACCTGAACTAAACTACTACACCAGACCTGAACTAAACTACTACACCAGACCTGAACTAAACTACTACACCAGACCTGAACTAAACTACTACACCAGACCTGAACTAAACTACTACACCAGACCTGAACTAAACTACTACACCAGACCTGAACTAAACTACTACACCAGACCTGAACTAAACTACTACACCAGACCTGAACTAAACTACTACACCAGACCTGAACTAAACTACTACACCAGGCCTGAACTAAACTACTACACCAGGCCTGAACTAAACTACTACACCAGACCTGAACTAAACTACTACACCAGACCTGAACTAAACTACTACACCAGGCCTGAACTAAACTACTACACCAGACCTGAACTAAACTACTACACCAGACCTGAACTAAACTACTACACCAGACCTGAACTAAACTACTACACCAGACCTGAACTAAACTACTACACCAGACCTGAACTAAACTACTACACCAGACCTGAACTAAACTACTACACCAGACCTGAACTAAACTACTACACCAGACCTGAACTAAACTACTACACCAGGCCTGAACTAAACTACTACACCAGACCTGAACTAAACTACTACACCAGACCTGAACTAAACTACTACACCAGACCTGAACTAAACTACTACACCAGACCTGAACTAAACTACTACACCAGACCTGAACTAAACTACTACACCAGACCTGAACTAAACTACTACACTAGGCCTGAACTAAACTACTACACCAGGCCTGAACTAAACTACTACACCAGACCTGAACTAAACTACTACACCAGACCTGAACTAAACTACTACACCAGACCTGAACTAAACTACTACACCAGACCTGAACTAAACTACTACACCAGGCCTGAACTAAACTACTACACCAGACCTGAACTAAACTACTACACCAGGCCTGAACTAAACTACTACACCAGACCTGAACTAAACTACTACACCAGACCTGAACTAAACTACTACACCAGGCCTGAACTAAACTACTACACCAGACCTGAACTAAACTACTACACTAGGCCTGAACTAAACTACTACACCAGACCTGAACTAAACTACTACACCAGACCTGAACTAAACTACTACACCAGGCCTGAACTAAACTACTACACCAGACCTGAACTAAACTACTACACCAGGCCTGAACTAAACTACTACACCAGACCTGAACTAAACTACTACACCAGGCCTGAACTAAACTACTACACCAGGCCTGAACTAAACTACTACACCAGACCTGAACTAAACTACTACACCAGACCTGAACTAAACTACTACACCAGGCCTGAACTAAACTACTACACCAGACCTGAACTAAACTACTACACCAGACCTGAACTAAACTACTACACCAGACCTGAACTAAACTACTACACCAGACCTGAACTAAACTACTACACCAGACCTGAACTAAACTACTACACCAGACCTGAACTAAACTACTACACCAGACCTGAACTAAACTACTACACCAGACCTGAACTAAACTACTACACCAGACCTGAACTAAACTACTACACCAGACCTGAACTAAACTACTACACCAGGCCTGAAAATAAGAGGCTTTACCCAGCCTGAAACGCCTGTATTGATGCAGCAGATCAGTTATTTTATGTGGAGGTCCTCACCTTCCTGCAGCTGCACCACTTCTTCCGTTTCCTGTTTAGCGTGACTGAAACATGAAGACACACATGAATCAGTTTCAATCTGAAATGAACAAAACTAAGAATATTAATTATCAGAGGTTGCACAGCGCCACCACGTGGACAAATTTGGAGATGGGTGGCGATGAATTCAAGTTTGTGCAAAATGAGCTGAAAATAGTAGCATCGTTCAGCGGAACATTTGTGTTTATTTCCCTTTTAATAAAGTAAACGACTTCGTGTTAATATTTGCACAGTTTTTACATTAGCTGGTCCTCCCCATACGCCAATCTAAAATCATTTATAAGCATATTTAATCTGTTTTAAAGAGCCGAGCAGCTCCGGGGAGAGCAGCTTCACTAAGGCCGAGGAAGGGCGCCTGAGGGCGGGCAGGAA
Source organism: Girardinichthys multiradiatus (assembly GCF_021462225.1). Classification (NCBI taxonomy): domain Eukaryota; kingdom Metazoa; phylum Chordata; class Actinopteri; order Cyprinodontiformes; family Goodeidae; genus Girardinichthys; species Girardinichthys multiradiatus. Next base: position 42,681,868 of record NC_061806.1, read on the forward strand.
GAACCGGAGCAGCAGCCTCTCACCTCACCGAGCCTTCTAGGCTCTGCTCCAGCATCTCCATCAAGCGCTCCCAGGTTTTACGAAACTTCAGCAGCTCAGATGGACGGAGATGGAGGCGCTGATCACGGGGACAAACACCCGGGTCATGTGAGGCAGACAGTCCGGGACACGTGAGGCACGAAGCGGGCAGGTGTGCAGCTGGAGGCCGCTGAGAAGACGCTGGCAGCGTGGAGACCGAGAAAGAGCTCCGGGCCGGGGTTCAGTCTGCTTGGTTTGGGTTTAAACCAGCTAGAAATACAGACTGAAGCAGGAATTCGGTTTAAAACAGACGGATCCGGGTCTTTTTCTCCTCTCAGTCCTCCAAGACCTCTGCGGCTGTTTCTGCGCCAAAACTGCAGCACTTAATGCGCTCAATAAGACGCGGAGTGGACTCCTTTGCGCTGTTCAGGACGGAATAAAACGAGTATTTTTTATTCTTAATTGTTTATTTTTATGCGTAAAAGATCAGATGATGTTGTTGTAACCACGTGACTCTGATTCAAACCGTTTTAACGGCCAGAAGTTGTTTCTGCTGTTGTTTTTGCGGATTTATGTGAAATAAAACGGATTTCCTTGCGGACTGTGAGCTTTGAGTCTGTATACATTAGTGAATATTTTTCCAAAAACCCACTCAGCGTGTTTAACCCACTAATTCGCTGACACCGAGCTCGTCGGTGGCTTTTTTCAGCTTCTTTACTCAGGTGACCACAGAGATCCAATACGGGTTTTCTCACAAACCACATGACAAAACCAGCCATGTCTGCCAGGAAAAAGCCCTCACGGACGGGTTTTATAACGACCAGGATGCGTTTTATGTCACGACCCAACAGTGAACCTCCATTTGGGATTTACTGCGCATCAGATGTGCCTTAAGTTCTGTTCGAGGGAAAGATTCAGGTTTGAGGAAGCAAAGCTGGTAGAAAACATGTCTGCGGGACCTTGCATCACCAAACCGCAGTTTAGTAGAAGCGCCGTAAGATGGCGCTGTAGTTCAAACACAAGGAAAGCTGACGTTGCTTGAAGCCCCGCTTAGATCATAGAAGAAGACGCGATATGGCGACCGTGAACAGCGTCGCATTGTGAGTGGCAGTCTGGACCAGTTCTGTTCCAGGGGGGTTCGGTCCAGACAGGGTCTGTTGTCACTCAGTGTGATGTCAGCAACACAGTGCTTTTCTGTTTATATCAGTTATTTTTAAATTAAAAACTAAAGAGGTGAAAATTAAAATTAATTGTTAAGCTTTAGTTACATCAGAGTAGGTGTGCTGGTAAATAATGGACCGTTAGAACTATTTATAATTAATCATTCAACGTGGCCCAAATGTCCACCCTGTTACGGGACATTCTGGTGTTTATTAGTAATGGTTTTGAACTGTGATTTTTATGAGTTCTAAGAGCAAAACTTTGCTAAGCAAAAAAAATAAATTAATAAAAACATAAGGCAAATATTAAAAACAGCCATGTTCTATTTTATGGTGTTTTGAGGATTCAAAGCATCTCTTTTTGTTCAGTGGATTGGTGCCTCGTTTTTAAGCGATTTCATTTTTTTCTAATAATTTAACAACAAGAAAAATGATCTTTTAATGCATTTATTATAAAAAACACAGGTTGACATTAGTTTATATCCCAACACATTTGATTGAAAAGACAATTCATTCATTTATCACGCCCCTCTGTAACTGACACCCAACAGGAACACTTTCCTGTTCAGTGTTTTAACCTTCAACCCGTTTGTTTTTCTAATCAAATCTACATCGTTTTATCTGACTGGACGGGTCTTTGTTCATAAGTTGGGGCTCTCTCAGGATCTCTTGGACATGGCCAGTAGAACATGTTGGATCCTTTCTCCTGCAAACATTTCTTGAACATAACCTTTAACTCTTCTTCAACAAACAGGATGTTTCCTGGTTTGGGTCCATTACTCTTGCCTAACACTTCCTTGCTTGATGGCCTCAAGCTGAGACGGCTCCAGGTTTGCTCTTATTCTTGGCTCACTTCCTTCAGCCAAGAGCATTGTTATGGATGTATGATTCTGAGGCCTTTTCTAATCATCTCTTTGCTACCCTGATTAAATGTTGCTTATGTGCCGCACCGCTCACTGCTACAGCTTACACAACATAACTGTTGATTTCACATAAGATGCAACACATAGTCAAAGATAAACTGATACAAGAGGATGACCTTTAGGAGGGTTAAGAACAGGCTTAGATAAAAGCAGGACTCACGCTCCATTCATTGCTCCTCTCGGTTCATCCCTAAGATGGGTTGAGGAGGGCCCGGTACCGAAGGTAAATGTCACTCTGCATCTGTTCATTTGTATACTTTGTACACTAATCATGCTGGCATTAAATATTAATTTTATACTTAACCATTTCTTATTATTTCACAAGGTAAAATACTTTGCTGGTTTTACTGGTTGGGTCTCGGAACTGGAGAGAAACTGACCCAGTGGTACACAGGGAGGAAAGAGAGTAAAAACTCCCATTTTACAATAGCATCCACAGTCAAAAGACATTTATCTGTCCGTTAAATGGAAGACATGGCCTGATATAAACTGGCTTTAGAGAGTTTGAAATGAATTTGGTGGTGGGAGCCAATACTATTGGTTATACAGTGTATTTATAAAGTATGTTTACAATATTTAGCTGAGATGTCATGATCTCTGAGTGACAAACAAACTATTATAATAAAAAATACACAGAATATTTTTGTCTTATTCAGAAGGAAATAATTCATTCTTTTGATTAATTGTAGGTGATTCTAGCTTTGAGTAATGTATTAGAAATGAGACTGGCTGATTGAACCAAACACAGCAGATCATCATAAACTCCTTTCCAAATGACAAGTACGGTGGTAGAAGGGTGATGCTATGGGCATGTGTTGCACCTTGCAGTCACTGAGTGGACCATAAACTCCTCTGTAGACCAAGATTTCTAGAGTCCAGTGTGAGATCATCTGTCCAACAGCTGAAACCTGGTCCAAACTGGGTAATCGGCAGGACAATGATCCCAAACACAGCAGCAGATCTACAACAGAAAGGCTGGAAAAGAAAACTGGACTTTAACTGCAATGGCCCAGTCAAAGTCCAGCCCTCAGCCTGTTTGAAATGCTGTGGTGGTATCTTGTAAGCAACACTGGACTGCAGAGTGGAGCTAAATTCCTCCACAACTATGTAGGAGACCACGACTGAGTGTTAGTGCTGCTGAAGGAGGTTCTACAACTCCTTCTCAAAATATTAGCATATTGTGATAAAGTTTATTATTTTCCATAATGTCATGATGAAAATTCAATATTCATATATTGTAGATTCATTGCACACTAACTGAAATATTTCAGGTCTTTTATTGTCTTAATACGGATGATTTTGGCATACAGCTCATGAAAACCCAAAATTCCTATCTCACAAAATTAGCACATCATTAAAAGGGTCTCTAAACGAGCTATGAACCTAATCATCTGAATCAACGAGTTAACTCTAAACACCTGCAAAAGATTCCTGAGGCCTTTAAAACTCCCAGCCTGGTTCATCACTCAAAACCCCAATCATGGGTAAGACTGCCGACCTGACTGCTGTCCAGAAGGCCACTATTGACACCCTCAAGCAAGAGGGTAAGACACAGAAAGACATTTCTGAACGAATAGGCTGTTCCCAGAGTGCTGTATCAAGGCACCTCAGTAGGAAGTCTGTGGGAAGGAAAAAGTGTGGCAGAAAACGCTGCACAACGAGAAGAGGTGACCGGACCCTGAGGAAGATTGTGGAGAAGGGCCGATTCCAGACCTTGGGGGACCTGCGGAAGCAGTGGACTGAGTCTGGAGTAGAAACATCCAGAACCACCGTGCACAGGCGTGTGCAGGAAATGGGCTACAGGTGCCGCATTCCCCAGGTCAAGCCACTTTTGTACCAGAAACAGCGGCAGAAGCGCCTGACCTGGGCTACAGAGAAGCAGCACTGGACTGTTGCTCAGTGGTCCAAAGTACTTTTTTCGGATGAAAGCAAATTCTGCATGTCATTCGGAAATCAAGGTACCAGAGTCTGGAGGAAGACTGGGGAGAAGGAAATGCCAAAATGCCAGAAGTCCAGTGTCAAGTACCCACAGTCAGTGATGGTCTGGGGTGCCGTGTCAGCTGCTGGTGTTGGTCCACTGTGTTTTATCAAGGGCAGGGTCAATGCAGCTAGCTATCAGGAGATTTTGGAGCACTTCATGCTTCCATCTGCTGAAAAGCTTTATGGAGATGAAGATTTCATTTTTCAGCACGACCTGGCACCTGCTCACAGTGCCAAAACCACTGGTAAATGGTTTACTGACCATGGTATCACTGTGCTCAATTGGCCTGCCAACTCTCCTGACCTGAACCCCATAGAGAATCTGTGGGATATTGTGAAGAGAACGTTGAGAGACTCAAGACCCAACACTCTGGATGAGCTAAAGGCCGCTATCGAAGCATCCTGGGCCTCCATAAGACCTCAGCAGTGCCACAGGCTGATTGCCTCCATGCCACGCCGCATTGAAGCAGTCATTTCTGCCAAAGGATTCCCGACCAAGTATTGAGTGCATAACTGTACATGATTATTTGAAGGTTGACGTTTTTTGTATTAAAAACACTTTTCTTTTATTGGTCGGATGAAATATGCTAATTTTGTGAGATAGGAATTTTGGGTTTTCATGAGCTGTATGCCAAAATCATCCGTATTAAGACAATAAAAGACCTGAAATATTTCAGTTAGTGTGCAATGAATCTAAAATATATGAATGTTAAATTTTCATCATGACATTATGGAAAATAATGAACTTTATCACAATATGCTAATATTTTGAGAAGGACCTGTAGTAGTAGATGGAAGGGAAGACCTCATATTTCATTCTGGTCCCTGTTAAATAAACTAAATACACTGGAAGAGGGTATGAATTCTTCCTGTAATGACCGTGTTCAGCGGAGTTAAACAAGGAAAACATTAACTGAAACACTCAGGTCCAAGTAATCCACAGGATTGACTCAGTTACTGTAATTATCATCTCCATCATGGATTTGTGAGTTTAGTTGAGCAGACGGTGACTCATTCATTCAGACACACTCCCACAGAAGACAGACACAGAACAACCACCTACCAAGTGCCAAACCTGGGGCTGGCTTCCCTCCTCTCCACCCATCTCATTCTTTCCTACATGGGCATTCAGCTCAGAACAGACCCGGCAGTCAGAAGAAGCGAGACAAACGCTCTCGTCAAAGACCATCAGAAGAGCCAACAAACGAGTCGGAGAAAATCCGCCGCAAAAAGTTTCCTTTTCGTCTAGCAAGATTTAAAAGGTAAAACTGACTTTTGTGCAGAGATACTGCATTTCTTTTGTTTTTGGGTGGAGTTGTTGACCCCTCCCAGGCCTCAGGATTAATCATGTCTATTGTGTTTCATGCAATGAAGAGAAGAAAGTTAGATGCCACCTCTAATTACTGTAACTTTTTCAGGATTTATTCTTTCAAGCAAAGATGTGAGATGTTCTGCTGGATTTACTCCAAATACAGACAGGCAGAAAAAACTCTGCAAAGGTTACTTAAAACAGGAAAAATGTGTTTTTAAAGCAAGATAATAAATTATTAGAAGAAAATATTCACAGATGGTTTTTCATCGAAGGTATAAAGGTGAAATGGCGACACCGAAAAACACACCCAGAGGTGGAAACACTCCTCTGTCCCCCAACCGCATCACTCGGCTCCAGGAGAAGGAGGACCTCTCCAACCTCAATGACCGTCTGGCCGTTTACATCGACAAAGTGCGCTATCTGGAGGCGGAGAACGCAGGCCTGCGTCTGCGCATCACAGAGTCCGAGACCGAGGTGACCCGGGAGCTGACGGGTCTGAAAGCTGCCTATGAGACCGAGCTGTCCGACGCCCGTCAGACTCTGGACTCAGTGGCCAAAGAGCGAGCAAGACTCCAGCTGGAGCTGGGCAAAGTGAAGGAGGACCACAAAGAGCTGAAAGCCAGGTGGGTTTTAAACCGGCACACCCTGGGTGATTTTAAAAATAATTTGTAGATGTATCCATGTCACTCTGAAAATCTTTACGTAACAATGCACCATGCATCAGATGTCAGATTGTGGGATTTCTTGTTAAAGCAGAATTGCATTTAAAACATGCGACAGAGATATCAAGCTAACACTGAGTGGAGAGAAAGAGCTCTGATTATTAGATTCAGACTCTACTACAATCAGCCAAATGTTTTATAGTTAAACCTGAAACATGTTGATCTGAACTAAAAAGTGACAAACAGCTGGGATCAGAAACAGTCCAGTTCCTCCAGGACCTGCTGCAGAAATATCAGATTTACTATGACTGTTATTCAAACTAATATAAAAAATATTTCAGTTCTTCAGAGGAATGAACAACAGAAATAAATTAATTAAGAGATGCCAAACTTTTCATGAAAGCAAACTGTCCAGATGTTTTGAGACATAGAAGTGCATTTATCTGAAGATCATGGGACATCAGAGAGCCTGAAGGTTTCTCCAAAAGCTCCTTTAACTCCAGAAAAATTAGAAATCATTTTGGGTTTGAGAACAAAACTACAATAATCATTAGAAGCAAATAGTGCATAAAAATGTACATTGAAACTTTAATGTTGTTTTGCAGCTGTACGTTTATGCTGTTGGTTTGAATGTATATTCCTTTCATAAGAATGTATTTCTGGACTTATTTCTGCACACTGATGTTAATATTTATTCCATAAATACAGCAATTAAAAAAGGAAAGAATTAGGAACTAAATCTTGAACAGTTTGATCTTTTTACACGTTTAAATCAGTGAATTAATCTGGACTCCAGCGTGAGAGCTTTACTCACTCACTTATAGAGGTCTAAAGCCTTTTCTCCATGATTGGACCATTAAACATGATTTGTTTGCAGCTTCAGAGTCTCAGTAGCTCATCAGCTCACAATAAGCAGAACTTGAGGTGCCGCTCCCTCCTCATTGCTCGCTGCAGTCCGGCTCCTTCCTGCCACATCCAGATCCTGATGACTAACTCTTTCCCCCGTCCTCCTCCTTCACCATCATTATACACGTGGCAGAGTCTCATGCTGCACTTTTCCCTCCATGTTTTTCCATAAATATTGGGAAAAGCTACGTGTGTTGGGTAGGCCAAGTTGTTGCCATGACAGCTAAACACCAGCGGCTGTGGTTTGTGGTTACTAGATTCACGGGACCAGCTCCATGGACTGTGAGGCATCAGGAGGGAGGTTCTCCTCTGGTTCTGTTTCACAGGGGCGGAGCTGAGGGGTGGCTGGGTGGGGCCATAGAGGCCTGTGCTGGGTTGAAATGTGTCTGATTGCTGCGGTAGGATTTCATGCATCTAGATGTGGTAAAATACTCTTAACCCCTTAACCTCCCTCCTGCATTCCAACAATGTTAGTTAATTTATCAGAAAAGGACTAAAACAATTGGGCGCAGTGAAACATAGTTTTTATCAATTCAATTCAGTTTTCCTTTCAACAAAAATCCCCAAAGCAGCAGTTCTTGATTGATATGGAGGTCTTCTGGAACGTTATTTCTAATTTATAAGAATATAAAAGCTATGCAGCATAGAAGAAAATGATCCAAACATCATGAAGCAATATTTTATTTTACTTCAAACTGCAGCTCAATCTTTTCACAGTTTCTTTTTCTACAGGAACCTGTTTAAACAGGTGAAGATGTGAATGTAGTTAATCACACACCTGCCTGCCTTTATCTGAAAGAATGTCCTTCTGTTCAACAGCGCCTCCTTAATCCAAACAGATCGGACTTTGTTTTTACAGTACAGACATTAAAAAACACATTGTAGCTCCTTCTACTGTTAGCCTCAACCACCTCCATGATCGCATAACTAAAGACTCCATGATTAGGGTGTATTCACACCAGGAAAGTCCTTTGGTCCGCTTGTTTGGTCCGGACCAAAAACAAACTTTATTTTTTTCATTTAGTGCGGGACAGAGCACAGACTCGGACATTTAGGAAAACATCTGTAGACGTGCTGCGTTCAGCTCCTCTGTTCTGCATATTTATGCCGTTAATTAAAGCTGTAATATTATTATGAGGCTGAAGAGCAGCTCATTCAACCCAGACTTTGAGACGTTTCATTTATAATGTTGGAACCCAGTCAGGTATGATTACCTTACAACACACACCTTTGCTACCGGCTACGGTGGCTTTTTATGTCCAAAGAGACGTACGCTTTTTGTAGTTGGTTCGGATCGGTGCCGGTTTGTATTCAGACCATAAGCGAACCGCACCAGAGTCCCTTTGGAAGCCCACCTCAAAAAGTGGGTCTCGGCCCGGTTCTTTGGTACGGACCAGGGTCCGCTTGAGTGTATTCACACCGGCACAAAAGGTCCGGACCAAGGAGGGAAACGAACTCTGGTCCGTTTAAAGCGGACCAAAAGTGGCCAGTGTGAATACAGCCTAAGCTTCAGCAACCAACGAAGACCATCACCACAGATTGTCAGCCAATCCATGCTTCACTGGCTTTTTCCAGGACCTCCTTAAAGCCAAGGTCCACAGAAAATATGTCCCATGTTAATTTAAACTGTGGCAGGCTGGACCTCCTGAATAAAGGCCAAATGGACCAGATGCTCTCCATAGAGTCTCACCTTGGAGCCAGGTTCCAGGATCAGGCCCAGCGATCAATAGTCTAGATGAGGTAACTTGGTCCCGTGATATGGAAGTCAACATATTCAAAATCAGATGTCTTCTGGGCACCTTCCTGTGGAGGTGTTTAGGAGATGTCCCACTGAACATGAATGGATCCATGGTTGAACTCTGGAAACACGAGAAGCAGAGAAATGTTTTTCAAACCCAGTTAATGATCAATAAATATAAATGCAATAAAAATAAAGAAGATGTGATTGTATCTCAAAGCTATTTGCCTCACAGGAACAAGCAGGCCTCAGTTTCTCTGCATGAGAAGAAAAACTGCTTTGGTTCTGCCAGAGCAGTTTGGTTCTGCTGCTTCATCCAGGCCACAGTCTGGACCCAAACACATGCAGGACAAATGGCTCACAGCTGTTTGTGCCTTTGCAGAAACACCAAGAAGGAGTCAGAGCTGACAGCAGCCCTGCAGAGGCTCAGAGACCTGGAGGCTCTTCTGAACTCCAAAGATGCCTCTCTGACAACCACTCTTGGAGAGAAACGAAACCTGGATGTGGAGAACCGGGACCTGAAGGGCCAGGTCGCTAAGGTAAGACTCCAGAACATCTGGAATCAGTCTCTCTGTTACCAAAACAGGACTTTAACCCCCTGATCCTCCTTGCTAGAGGTCAGCATTAAAAGCACATTGTTTTGAGGGACATACGCAGGAAGATGTTGTTTCACTGTTAGGATCGGATGTTCACCATGTCTTCTGTCCTAGCTGGAAACCAGTTTGGGTGATGCCAAGAAGCAGCTACAGGACGAGATGCTGCGGAGGGTGGATGGAGAGAACAGGATCCAGACTCTCAAAGAGGAGCTGGACTTTAAGAAGAACCTTCACTCTGAGGTTCAACTTCCTCTAACATTTTCTTATCACACATAAATGTTTAAAAATGGGCTCTACAACTATTCTTTGTTTACTTTACCAGGAGCTGCGGGAGATAAAACGGCGCCATGAGTCTCGTATGGTGGAGCTGGATAATGGTCACCAGCAAGAGTTTGAGAGCAAGCTGGCTGAAGCTCTGGATGAAATGCGCAGCCAAAACGAGCTGCAGATTAAAATGTACAAGGAGGATATAGAAAAGACCTACAATGCAAAGGTAGACCATTAAAGACTAACTCCAAGATGATATGCCAGTCACAGAACCTGCAGAGCCTGCAGATACTAAGAGGACCACGATCTTCTCTGTATACCAAGGCATTCTAGAGATAAATGTGAGACAGTCTGTCTAACAGCTGAAGCCAACTGGGTCATCAACTAGACAATGAACCCAAACAGCAACAGATCTACAACATGATGGTTGAACAAGACAAGAACCAAGGTGTTGTAATGGCCCAGTCAAAGTCCAGACCTCAGTCTGATTGAAGTGATGTGGTGGGACCTGCACAGAATTAAATGGAGAACAGAATTTTTGATTGTTTCCAGATACATAAAACCATAAAACTGAATTAGGGATCGGTGTAAGATAGGAAGAACACATGCAGGACAGTTTAGCTCCTAAATAAAGCCAGATCTTCTGCATAGAATCAGATTGCCTCACTGAGGTTGCCTGTCTGTGTTTCTGACTAATCCACCATCATGTTTCCATCCGGCAGCTTGAGAGTGCTCGTCAGTCAGCGGACCGGAGCAGCCACCTGGTCGGAGCTGCACACGAGGAGCTGCAGCAAACTCGGATTCGCCTGGAGTCCACATCTGCTCAGCTCAGCCAGCTGCAGAAACAGGTTCTCACAAGCAGAACATTTCACGCTCAGTGTCCTCGACGCAGGATGCTGAGGACACCTTCAGCTGCATCATACATCCAAATTTTAGAGCACAGTTTAGGGACTCAGGGATACTCTGGGTCTGGGTCTTCCTCACTTTAAGTCAAATCTAACTAGTCTTCATGTTCATGCTCTTGCAGTTCCAGATCTTCTGCACAGAATCAGATTGCCTCACTGAGTTTGCCTGTATTAAATGAACTCATTCTGTAAAGATAGTCAGACCACAAACTTCTGTAGCACCACCCTAAGAAAGCCAAAACGTTTTTGCCACTTTAATCTTTGATTTCCTGTCTAATCCAGCTGGCGGCTCGCGAGGCGAAGCTCAGGGAACTGGAGGACGCTCTGTCCCGGGAGCGGGATACCACCCGCCGCCTGCTGGGAGAAAAGGATCGGGAGATGGCAGAGATGAGGCAGCAGATGCAGCAGCAGCTGGATGAGTATCAGGAGCTCCTGGATGTGAAGCTGGCTCTAGACATGGAGATATGTGCCTACAGGAAGCTGCTGGAGGGAGAGGAGGAGAGGTAAGGTTTCAGCCACAGAGAGAATATTAGAAATATATATAAAATATCATCTTATTTCATCATCCTTACATCCATCTCTGCAGGCTGCGCCTGTCCCCCAGCCCTCCTCCAACCAAAGTGACCGGTAGTCGGTCCTCCACTTCCATAGCCCACTCTCGATTGATCCATGGGAGCGCTCGCAGCTCCCCTGCAAAGAGGCGCCGCCCCAACGACACTGACAGCGAGGCATCCAGCTTCGCAGGAGGTGCTGTGGCCCGTACCCGCATCACCCAGCAGGCCTCAGCCAGCGGCCGGGTCACTGTGGACGAGGTGGACCTGGAGGGGAAGTATGTCCGACTAAGCAACAAAGCAGATGAGGTGAGAGGGCGGGTCACTGCTGGTTAAAAAATCATCACCAGTGGCTACATTAGAGCCGCTGAGTGCTCCTCAGGGATCCAGCTGAATTGTTTTAGAACATATTTACTGAAAAGATCTGAGCTGAAATGTAAGAGTTCATATTCAGCAAATTGGTTTCAGACCCAAATAAATTAATGTTACACAGACAACCAGTGAAAATGTATCATCTCTTCTGAACTGTGTTTTGGTCAAATGAGACTAAGATTGAACCTTTCTGCACCAAACACTGCTGCTGTGAATATGTGGCCACTGTTAGGTACGGTGTATGGTGTGTAATGCTGTGGGCCTACTTCCTATTCCAAACACCATAGGAAGCTTGTTGTGTATAGCATGATGAACTCATATCAGGACATTTGAAATAAAACACTGACATCAAACCGTAAAACTCCTTCTTGCATCTCTAATCTGCATCATCAGTCTGCTTTTACTTTTCAAACCTGTTCTAGACTCGTGAGACTAAAGATCTAATGAAATATGTTTCGTATGTGTCTCCCCTTCCAATTTTGCTCAACCTAAGAGTCTTTCAGAGTTTGGGACCTTTGTGCTTGGATATACTGCCCCCTATGGGTGGAATTAGCTTCAAACCCTGCTGAGGTTTATGATGCAATGAATGTTCAGGTAAATGCAGTGATGTGTTTCAGTTTTAATGGTGCGGCTGATCCCCTCTGAGCTGCTGCCCGTCTCTAATAGGATGCTGGCTGAAATCATTCTGGATCTTACGTCCCTTTTGTTTCGTCTCTCCTGTAGGATCAGAATTTGGGGAACTGGCAGCTGAAGCGGCAGATTGGATCCAACTCTCCAATCATCTTCAAGTTCCCGGCTAAGTTCACTCTGAAGGCCGGTCACAGAGTCACGGTTAGCAGCATCTTTACTCTACAAACCGACCAGCGAATCAGCTCTCAGATATTTTAACCATCGGTCATATTGTCTGTGGGCAGATCTGGGCTTCTAATGCTGGAGGGGTCCACAGTCCTCCTTCAGACCTGGTGTGGAAGACTCAGGCATCCTGGGGAACCGGAGACCAGTTCCAGACCACTCTAATTAGTGCTAATGGAGAGGTACTAAAAACCTTTGTTTGAATCAAAGAAACCTCGAACTATCAATGGAGCTGGTCTGCAATTGATTTTAAAGAATCAAAGTTCTGCTGGTTTTCTTCCAGGAAATGGCCATGAGGAAGGTAACTCGCACTCAGTTTGAAGATGAAGATGAAGACATGGTGAGAAGAAACAACATCCAAAAATAATCAACCAGAACAGTGCAGGAGGAAACATGAACAATAACTTTCAAACTTTCAGTTAGATAGGCAGTTTATTACGCTTCACCTGTCCTGGTTGAATTCCCTGTTTACTCCAGCAGGTGGCACACAGCACCTGTGCAGACGGCGAGTACAACCTGCGCAGCCGAACTGTCGTCTGCGGCTCCTGTGGACTTCCTTCAGACAAATCCAGCAACTGCTCTGTGTCATCTGTGTCCCGCTCGTTCCGCAGTGGAGGGCTCTCCGAAGGATTAGTGCCGCATTCATACGTGTTTAGCACAAGCACGCCTCGGAAGGTAATCACCAGCCGGACCTTATTGTAATCTTTTAATGTGCTTTCCATCCGTTGGTCTTCAGGCTATCTGAAGGTCTCTTAAAGATGTTCTTTGGACTCTGGCAGATTTTTCACTCAGTTTGAGCCTTTTTAACCCCGCTGTGCTGCTGTACAATGCATTTTCAGTATAAATGAAGGCTGTGAAGCCTTGGGATCGTTCTGTCTGACTTTGTCCAACCTTTTCTTCCAGACTGGATCCAGGATGGAGAGCTGTCCCATCATGTGAACACCACCTTGTCTTTATTACATGACTGAGTAGTGTGTAGGAGGTATTAGCGTTTTACTTCTCTTTCTATGCTTTTAAACCTTTTTCAGGTTGTAATAATTAAGAAAGTTACTTTTCTTCATGCTCCCATGCATACACGAAGATATGTTTGGATTTAACTTCAGTTTTTTAAGCTTCCTGGCATATAAGAGAAAACATTTCTTTTAATACTTATTTTTCTAAGTTTGTTATGCTTTTATTTTTGATTCTGGTGCTGGAATTGTTGTTGCAGTTAAACTCAATTTGTTTCATTATTTTAAAAACAGGTTTTTTTGTTAAAAAGCTACAGATCTACAGAAAGATTGTATTTTCTTTGATATCAATAAAATGGTTTTAAAAAATTTATATATTTTTTTTATTAAAAGCCTTTCCCTTGTTTTAGTGGACAATAAAAATGTATATATATGGGCTGTTTTAAGTGTCTCGGGACATTCTTGTTGTTTAAAAATGTAATTAACACGTTCATTTGCTTCACTTAAAGGATCTTTTAGTTTCTTTTAATAATGCAGTCAAAGATGCAAGGGCAGCTTACTTCTCAAACCTGGTCATAAAGATTAGAGGGAATCCAAAGGTGTTATTTGACATAATTACTGATATCCTTACTCCTGCTCTACCTGTTGTTCCAATTTCTTCAAATGAGGATTGTAATAATTTTCTTTCTTTTCTGGTAGATAAAATCAGTAATATAAGATCTAACATCTCCCCGTCTGGTTCTTCACTGACCGTACCTGCTCCAGCTCGGCCTGATGTTATAGAAAGTTTTTCTCCTATTTCTTTAATTGAGCTGGAAAAATTAGTGGACTCAACGAAAGCATCTTCTTGCTCTCTTGATATTCTACCTGCCTCTCTGTTCAAAAATGTTTTCCACCATATCAGTCCCTGTGTGCTTTTGATAATTAACACTTCACTGGCCTCTGGTCAAGTACCCACTTCTTTTAAGAACGCTGTCATTCACCCACTTTTAAAGAAACCCAAGCTTGACCCTTCTATTTTCAACAGTTATAGACCAATTTCAAAATTACCTTTTTTTATCTAAGATTCTGGAAAAGGTTGTATCTATGCAGCTGATAGCCTTCATGAACAAACACAATATCCTTGACAAATATCAGTCTGGTTTTCGTAAGTTTCATTCCACAGAAACAGCTCTTGTTAGAGTTTCTAGCGATATATTGTTGCGTAGTGATGCAGGAGAGTGTTCTGCTGTGCTGATGTTGGACCTTACTTCTGCCTTCGATACTGTTGACCATCATATCTTGCTCGATAGGCTGAGACATTGGTTGAGTGTATCTGGTTCTGCTTTAGAGTGGTTCACTTCATATCTATCTGAACGATGCTTCTGTGTGGCTGCCTCTAGGTACAGGTCCTCTCCAGCCTCCCTTTCTTGTGGTGTCCCCCAAGGTTCTGTCCTAGGGCCCTTGTTATTTTTATTGTATTTGCTTCCTTTACAGCATATCCTGAGCACTTTTGAGGGCATTTCTTATCACTGTTATGCCGACGACATTCAGCTGTATATTTCCTTTAAGCCTGAACATGTTTTTAAGTTATAGTTGCTGATTGTATGTTTTCAATCTATCAAAAGTTGGATGGCTGATAACTTTCTCCAACTTAATGATGAAAAAACTGAAGTCCTTGTTTGTGCCCCTGATAGATTTATACCCAGGATAATGGAAGCTCTTGGTCCTCTTGGCAAATTTGCTAAATCTTCCATCAGGAACCTTGGTGTAACCTTTGACTCTGCTTTCTCCTTAGATACCCACATCAAATCTCTGGTTCACTCTTGTTTTTATCATTTACGGAACCTTGCTAAGTTAAGTCCCATTGTGTCACGTTCTGAATTTGAGATTACTATCCATGCATTCATTTCCTCACGTTTGGATTACTGTAATGCTTTATTTACCTGTCTTAGCAAAAACTACCTGGAACGTCTCCAGGTTGTTGAGAATGCTGCTGCTAGACTTCTGACAAAATCTTCTAAGTATTCCCACTCCACACCGTTACTCATCCAGCTGCACTGGCTCCCCATTAAATTCAGAGCTCAGTTTAAGATTCTGGTCCTGACTTATAGAGATCTTCATGGTCAAGCCCCAACTTATATCAGTGAACTCTTATATCCGTACAATCCCCCCAGGTCTCTGAGGTCATGTGATAAAGTCCTACTGGCTGTACATCACACAAGGCTGAAAACTAAGGGTGATAAAGCTTTTGCAACAGTAGCTCCCCGACTCTGGAACTCTATCTCCTTGTGTATAAGGACTGCGGATTCGGTGGTGTCTTTTAAAAAACAGCTAAAAACTCATCTTTTTAGGCTTGTGTTTGGTTAGTTTATTTTTGATTTTATCTTATCTTCTTCTATTTTACATTTATAAATATATTATTCCAATTGTACTTTGTTTTAGTGTTGTGAAGCACTTTGTGATCTGTGTCTTGAGAGGTGCTATATAAATAAAATTTTACTTACTTACTTACTTAAGTTTTATTGCTAAATTAAATCCAGCTGGTTTTGAAGGAAGCTCACTGAATTAAAAACCATTGCGTTGACCTGTTTGGTCTGGTACATCTACAGCAACTAATTCTCTAAAGTCATCATATCAGAAGAAAAGCAACCAAAACAGTCCTGAAGTTGGAATTCTGACCTGGAAAGTCAGATGGTCGGAGCTGACCCCAACCTCAACATCTAATATTTATGTTACACAGAAAATATGTTGGAATTTGCAGTTTCTCATAGTTCAGTCTGAGACAAAAACAATCAACTGGGTTTGAAACTGGAAACTGGTTAAACTGGTGACATAATTCCCATCGTGTGAACACCACCAAGCATGTCTTGAAGACATAAAAACTTGGATGACTTTAAATGTTCTGCTTCTAAATTCAGACAAGACAGAAGTTGTCATCTTTGGATCGGAGTCTTTAAAAAAGAAACTGCTTAGTCAATCACTTAACCTGGATGGCATTAAATTGACCTCCAGTAATAATGTAAAAAACCTTGGTGTTAACTTTGACTAGGACATGTCATTTAAATCCCATATTAAACAGGTTTCTAGGATTTCCTTCTTTCATCTCCAGAACATTGCCAAAATTAGAAATATCCTGTCCAGGAGTGACGCTGAAAAACTAGTCCATGCATTTGTTACTTCAAGGCTGGACTATTGTAATTCTTTACTATCAGGATGTCCACAAAATGCAGTTAAAAGCCTTCAGCTGATTAAAAATGCTGCAGCAAGAGTTCTGATGAAAATTAAAAAGAGAGATCATATTTCTCCTATTTTAGCTTCCCTTCATTGGCTCCCTGTTAAATCCAGAATATAATTTAAAATTCTCCTCCTCACATATAAAGCCCTTAATGATCTAGCTCCATCATACATCAGAGATCTGATTGGTCCATATGTTCCTAACAGGGCACTTTGTTCTCAGACTGCAGGTTTACTGATGGTTCCTAGAGTCTCTAGAAGTAGAATGGGAGGCAGATCTTTTAGTTATCAGGCTCCTCTCCTCTGGAACCAGCTCCCAGTTTTAGTCCGTGAGGCAGACACCCTGTCTACTTTTAAGGCTAGGCTTAAAACTTTCCTTTTTGATAAAGCTTATAGTTAGAGTGGCTTAGTTTATCCTGAGCTATCTCTGTAGTTATGCTGCTATAGGCTTAGGCTGCTGGAGGACATAATGACCACTTTCACCCTCTTCGCTACATTCTCATACTACTCTCCAATTTTGCATTATTTGCTGTTATTTCAGCTTTTAACTTTGTTCTCTCTTTTCTCTTCCTAGAAGCTACACCTGGCCTGACTCTGTGTCTACCTGTGACACCTTTCTGGAGAGGGGCATCGTCCAAGCTTCTGCTGGCAACAACTTAATGCTCACCTTCTACAGATGATCCACATGGCCCTGTCTTTCAGTGTTTAACCCTTTCTCTCTCCTAGACATGGCTACTGACTGAGCTTCTACTGTAACTAACTCTATGTTCTCTCTTTCAGACTCTAACCTTGAAAACTGGATCAAAGTTTATCTGTTCTTTCTTTCTAGATGAAACGACTAAAGGAGCTACATCCATTAACATTTACTTTCCCTTCCCATAGAAAGTACTCCTGGATCAGTGCTTCTTTGTTCTCTTTGTGTCTCTGCTCTGTTCTCTCTAACCTCCAGTCGGTCGTGGCAGATGGCCGCTCATACTGAGCCTGGTTCTGGTTCTGCTGGAGGTTTCTTCCTGTTAAAAGGGAGTTTTTCCTCTCCACTGTCGCTACATGCATGCTCAGTATGAGGGATTGCTGCAAAGTCAACACCAGTGACTGTCCACTGTCTCTACATGCTCATCCAGGAGGAGTGAATGCTGCAAGTCACTGACTGGATGCAATCTGCTGGGTTTCCTTAGATAGAAAAACTTTTTATCCAATTTGAATAAATAACTGAATCTGACTGAACTGTTCAATAGTTACGATTAATTGGAATGTATGAACCTGACTGTTGTGAAGAACCTTGAGACGACATGTGTTGTGAATTGGAGCTATAGAAATAAACTGAATTGAACTGAAGAAGTCCCAGTTAGGAAAATCTAAATGAAACGCAGCCCTCCTGTCTACGTTATGAAAAGGTGTTTTCGCTGAACGAGCTTTTATTTTGAAATGAGAGCTTTTATTTTGTTTTGTAGTTCCTAAACCCGGAAGTTGACCGAGCGAGCGGGCGGTCGGCGGTGTTGTTGGTTGAACCCGGAAAAGGATTGGTTGGAGGCAGGATCTTGGCGCGAAACTTCGATCTGAAAACGTTGGTCTACTAAGAACCCCACAGTGGTAGAAATTATTTACTTTTGGAAGTGGCAGTAAAAGGCATAAACTGGTATGTGAATGGTTCAGAATGGATACACAGGAGGATAATATGGACTTTAATGAATGGACGCCAGTAAGTAGAGGGAGAGGACGAGGAAGAAGTAAAGCAGAAGAAGGGAAAATGTTAGACAGCCAAAGGAATAAAAGAGAGTTGGAAGAAAACAGTTCTGAAGAAGAGAGAGTAGTTAGGAGGAAAATCGGAAGGGAAGAATGTAAAATAATATTAAAGATAAAAAATGAAGAAGAAAAAGAGAACCTGAGTCCTATTTCACTATCTAGAGAAATTAAAAAAAAGATAGGAGATGTTGAAATGGTGAAGGTCTTGAGAGATGGAAATATACTGGTGGTGTGTAAAACTGAAGAACAAAGAAGAAAGGCTTTACAAGTGGAAAACATTTGCAAGAAAACGGTGACAGAGAGGAAGATTATAGGAGAAGATAAAATCATTCGGGGGGTAATTTATGGCATTCCTCTGGAGGAAGATATAGACAAGTTAAAAAAAAGCATTGTTGGTGCAAAGATAAAAAATCTCAAAAGACTGACTAAAAATGTAAATGGTGAAAGAGTAGGAAGCCTGTCAATTTTAATAGATTTTGAAGAAAAGGTGTTGCCACAAAATGTTAAAATAGGATATCTGAGTTTTTCTGTGAGGCCTTTCATTCCTCCACCACTAAGATGTTATAAATGTCAGAGATATGGTCATATAGCAGCTGTATGAAAAGGTTAACAAAGATGTCCAAAGTGTGGAGAAGATCACAGAATTGAAGATTGTGGGGAAGAAGTGCAGGAAAAATGTTGCAATTGTGGAGGGAAACATAGAGTTACATTCGGGGGATGTGAGGTAAGGAAGAAAGCAAAAGAAATCCAACAAATTAAGATGACTAAAAACATAAGCTATGCCGAAGCAGTCAAAAATGTACAGAAAGAAAGATCAAGGGATGAAGGTCAAATTAGGATTCAAGATTATCAACAAAGAAAAGTAGAATCAGAGGAAAATGTTACAATGTCTGTGGAAAAACTGATATTATTCATAGCTTATGTCATTAACTGCACTGAACAGGCTAAACACAAAACAGAAAAGATTAAAATAATAGTCAGAGGAGCAGAAAAGTTCTTAGGGTTTAAAGAAGGATCTTGGGAAAATATTAATAAAAAGTTGGAAACAGATGGAAGGCAAGGAGGAAACCCAGCTGATAGAAATATATGATAATATTACAGTGAAATGAAAGAAGATTAATCGCTAATGGACAGGAATTTAAATGGTATATAGATGGAATAGAAGAAAAACCAGAAATTATATGTATACAGGAGACATGGATAAAACCAAACCTAGATTTTGTGTTTAAAGGTATAATAGTATCAGAAGGGATAGATGAGGAGGAAGTGGAGGAGGATGTGGAATATTTATAAAAGAAGGGATACAATATCAGATATTAGGAAAAGGCAAAGAGTTAGAATATATAGTAGTTGAAATTTACAATAAAAAGGAAAAGTGTAAAATAATAAATTTTTATAATCCATATAAAATATTATCATTTGAGTTGATGGATGAATTAATGGGATACTTAGAAGGAAAAGTAATCTGGTGTGGAGATTTTAATGCTAACAGCACATTATGGGGAAAATGTAATGATAAAAATGGACATGTTATTGAAGAAATAATGGAAATAAAAAATTTGGTATGTATAAATGATGGAAAAGGAACAATAATTAATGTAAAAACAGGTACAGAATCTGTGATTGATTTAACAATAGTATCAAATTGTTTAGCCAATAACTGTGAGTGGGACATTGACAAAGATACAACAGTAGGCAGTGATCATTACCCCATTAAAATCATAACAGGAATATTAATAAATAACAGGAATACAGGATTATATAAAAGATGGAACTTTAATAAGGCTGATTGGGAAAAATTTAAATATTTAAGTCAAAAGAAATTGGAAGAAATAGATGAGTCAATTGATATAAATAGTTTAAATATAAATATCTGTAAAAAAATATTACAGGCTGCAGAAGAATCAATAAAAAAAGGAGGAAGAAAGAACGATAAAAAAATTGTGCCATGGTGAACAAAAGATTGTAGTGAAGTAATAAAATTAAGAAATAAAGCATTTAAAATGTTAAAAAGTAACCCAATTTATCAGAATTTAATTGAGTACAAAAGAAAGCAGGCAAAGGTAAGAAAGATCATTAAACATACAAAAAGAGAATATTGGAGAAACGTTTGTAATACCGTAGGGAGAGAAACAAAAATTGATCAAATTTGGAAAATGATTAAAAGAATGAAGGGTATTAGAAAAGAATATGGATATCCTATATTAAAAATAGATAATATAACTATAACGGAAGATAAAGAAAAAGCAGAAATATTAGCTAAAACATTTAGTAAAATTCATAGTTCAAATAATATTAGTGAAGAAGGAAAGAAAGGTAGGGAAATCACAAAGATGAAATATAAAGAATTAATGCAAAATAATGTAGATACAAATAAATTAATAAATGAACCATTTACAAAAGGAGAATTGAACTTTGTTACCAGGAAAACAAAAAATAAATCACCTGGAAAAGATCAAATTTACTATACGATGATAGAACATCTTAATGATAAAATATTATAATTATATAATAAAGTCTGGGAGGAGGGAGAGCTGCCACAGAGCTGGAAGGAAGCAATAATTATTCCAATAGTTAAACCAGGAAAAGATAAAACAAAACCAGAAAATTATAGACCAATCGCATTAACATCAAATATATGTGAAATAATGGAAAAAATGATTAATAATAGATTAACATATTATTTAAATATTAATGGATATATATCTAGAAATCAAAATGGATTTAGAAAAGGGAGAAGCACAAATGACTCTGCATTATGTTTAGAATATGAAATTAGGAGAGCACAAATAAACAAAGAAAATGTAGTAGCTGTATTTTTCGACATAGAAAAAGCATATGACATGATGTGGGTTGAAGGATTATTAATTAAATTAAATAAAATGGGTATTACTGGAAAAATGTTTAACTGGATTAAAGATTTTTTATCAAATAGAACAATACAAGTAAGAATTGGTCGAGAATTGTCAGGTAAATATATAATAGATAATGGTACTCCTCAAGGAAGTATTATAAGTCCGTTATTGTTTTCTATAATGATAAATGATGTATTTAAAAATATTGGTAAGGACGTCGGTTGCTCACTATTTGCAGATGATGGAGCTATATGGAAAAGGGGTCGTAATATCAAACTTATTGAAAAGAAAATACAGGATGAGATTATTAGAATAGAACAATGGGCAAATCAATGGGGATTTAAATTCTCAGTGGAAAAAACAAAAGTAATGGTGTTTACACAGAAAAGGAAAAGAGAAAATATAAAACTAAAATTATACAATCAAGTTTTAGAACAAGTAAAAAATATAAAATTTTTAGGTATATGGTTTGATGAAAAAATTATATGGAAAGTACATATAGAAAAAATCATAGATAAATGCAAAAGAATATTAAACATTATGAGATGTATGGCTGGTATTGATTGGGGAGCAGATCGAACATCATTAAAAAGAATTTATACAGGATTAATTAGATCAAATATTGATTATGGAAGTATAATTTATGGATCAGCAGCAAACACACATCTTATAAAATTAGACAATATACAACATCAAGCTTTAAGAATTTGTACAGGAGCAATCAGAACCAGTCCAATAGCAGCACTTCAGGTAGAGATGGGAGAGATGCCATTAGATTTAAGAAGGAAACAGTTAGTAATAAATTACTGGATAAACTTACAAAGCAATAATCCAGATCATCCCACACGTGATATTTTAAAACCATGCTGGAAAAAAGAAAAAAAACAAGAGTTTTGGTTGGATTATCAATAATATAGCAGAAGAATTTCAAATATATGAAAAAGAAATAAGTTCAATGTTGCCTTTGCCAGTAGTGCCACCGTGGCTGTTACCAGAAGCAGTGATGGATATGGTGTTGATGGAAAAGAAAAAGGATCCAAAATGTAGATTAGATTCAAGTATAATACAAGAATATATAAACAATTATTATCATTATGTCCAGATTTACACAGACGCATCAAAAACAGATGAAAAAATAGGAGTAGCATTTATAATACCAGAATTTTAAATAAAAGTAGGAAAAAGAATTACAGATGGATTATTAGTATATTCAGGAGAATTATTAGCAATATTGTTAGCAGTGCAGTGGGTGGAGGATATAAAACCATTAAAAACAATCATTTGTTCAGACTCAAGTTCAGCATTATTAAGTTTAAAACATAATCATTCAGAGGGTAGACCAGACATTTTGTTGGAAATAAAACTTACTTTATTTAGAATACAAAGAATGGGATTAATATTAGTGTTTTTATGGGTATCAGCACATGTAGGAGTTGGAGGGAATGAGATGGTGGACAGGATGGCAAAGAAGGCAACACAAAACAACATTAGCTTTATAATAAATATTAGTAGGTCAGAGGCAAGAAATATAATTAAACAGAGAATCAGGAAAGAGTGGCAAAAAAGGTGGGATGAAGAAAAGAAAGGAAGATGGTTTTACAGAATCAACAAGATAGTAGGAGAAGTAAGAACAGGAAGAAGGAGTAGAAAAGAGGAAAGATGAATTACAAGATTAAGATTTGGACATAAAGGACTTAATTCTACATTGTTTAAGATAAAGAAACATAATACAGGAAAATGTGATTATTGTGGAGAGGAGGAAACAATAGAACATGTAATATTGAAGTGTCAGAAATATGAACAAGAAAGAACAATTTTAAGGAGAGAATTTGAAGGTATTAAAGAAAATTTTATATTGAGAGATACTTTGCAAAGAAGTTTAGGTAGCAAACATATTCAAATTATAATTAGATTTTTCAAAAGCACTAAATTAATAAATAAAATTTGATTGTTGTAAAAGTAAATAAGATTTAAAACCATGAAGAACCACACTCCATACCAGTTGGTGGCGGTAATGCACATCTTCAAGTTATTTGCCAACTGCCAAAAAACAACACAGAAGAAGAAGAAGAAACCCGGAAGTTTTCTGTTAGGCCAGAGCGCTGCAGCTAACCTTCGGACTTTCAGCTGCAGGTTTGTTTTAAAAGACCCGGGAACTTATTTATGAGGAACATACTTAATGTCTCTATTTATTTTGTCTCTTCGAGACTCAGAGAGCCGCTGGAGGCTAACAACTGTTAGCATTAATCTTTAGCAGCTGCAGCTCAAACCTTTAAGACATGAACTTATATTTTCTGGTGTGAAAACAGAAGTTATCTGAAACCAAACCGCATGTAAAACCTCGGGGTTCAATTTATATGAAGCGTTGGTTTTATTTTCTTGGCTTAGATAAATATAAAGTTTGGTCTCATTAATATTACTGTATTTTTGGACTTTTTAAAAAAATTTTTTTACCCGGACTCATTTAGCAGATGCACATGATCGTTACTATCATTATTTCTAAACAGAATTAAATGTGTCGGATTAAACAGGCTATCTGATGGTTTTACTTATTAAATTATACAATTTACTGAATAGAGTAATATAATAAAGTCCTTAGGAGAAAGATCCGTTTTTATGGTAAATTATTTGTCTTGAAATTAGTTATATTTAAATTTGACCGTTTTTATTAATAGTTTAACACATAACTTGTCTTCTGTTCCTTTGTTTTATTTTTATGTTTGTTAAGGTTTTATTGCCTCTTTTTTATGATTTTCTTTCTGGCTGGTTTATCCGCCTCTATTAACAAGAAAGCAGAAACAGGGAATCTGTTTAAAAATATTCATATTTATTAATTTTGGATAAATTGGAAAAATATGTGACTAAGCAAGGGGAGGATGAGACCGTTTCTTCTGATACTCACTGGTTTGACCCACAGTGATGTCTATCTGTCCCACTATTTTATTGATTTAAAATAAGGCAGGAATTCTGAATTTATTTGGAGAAATAGTTATTATCCTGTGATAAATGAAACACATATAAGATGTTTGTTAAAGTAACTGCTCCTGGCTGATGAGAACTCACTAGACTTCCTGGTTTCTTCAATCAGACTCTTTTACAGGATATTTTCTGTAGTTTTCTTTTACCGAGCATTAGCAGTGATCACTCAGATGTTTGAGTTCAATGCTGCACCTGGAAGAAGTCCACATTCACCAGATTAAACCACCTTTGTCCGTCTTTTCTTCCCAGGAGTTTGTATCCATCTCTGGATGTTGAAAGTCCGGGCTCTGCTTGGGATTGGCTTCCTGGTGACCTCGCGGGCTGTGGTGTCTCTCACTCAGACGGGGACATGCTCTGCTGCAGCTGACCACCACAACAAGAATCGTTTCAGCAGCCGAGCAGGGTCCACGATGGCCCACACCGTCAGATATCTCGGGTGAGGGTCTTATGTCAGTAAAAACCCACCCGCTATAGGTCTAGATGTGACAAACTGAGCTGCGGTCTCCTCACAGGCAGGAGGAGGCCCAGAAGATCGACGAGGAGCTCTTCAGTGAGTACGGCTTCAGTGTGGATCAGCTGATGGAGCTGGCTGGACTCAGCTGTGCCACAGCCGTCACACGGGTCAGACTCTTTCACAGATTCTACATTCACAGAACAACTTAGGAGACATGATCAGAAAGATTAAATAATTATCCAAGTCCTCACTCGACTCCTCACGTCCCTTCATGTCACCGGTCTGGGTCAAGAGCAGCCAGGCTGACACCTTCAGATAGAAAGGAAACCTGGACCAGAACAGCTCTCAGCAAGCTGAAGTTGACAGTTTAATTTATCATGGAAGAAAGTAAAAATGTCATTCCTAAGCAACAATAAAAAGTGTGATAAATTTAGGTAAAAACGGTAAACATGAGAGACGGTTCATCTCAACCAGGAGTCTCTGAGTCTAGTCCTCCAGAGCAACAGTCCTGCATCCCTTCTCCAACACACCTGTATCAGGTGAATGACATGTCACCAGAGCTGGATGGCTCGTGGCTGATGAGGGAATTCAGTTGTGTGATTCAGGCTTGTTGGAGCAAGGATGCATCTAAAAGCTGCAGGATAGAAGCTCTCCAGAACTGGACTTGGAGACCCCTGATCTAAGCTGCAGAAGGAATGTGGCTGGCTGTAACTGGAAGGTGATGATTAGTGCAGGTCAGGATCAGAAGAGGTCTCCAGAAAGCACGTCCTGAACTGGTCCGTTTCTGCCCATGAAGCCTGCAGTTCCATCATACAGCAACATAAGAGATCACCTGATCCTCAATGTCTGGTTCAGTGTCTGCAGGAACCAGAGGCTTCTGGTAGAGCGTTCAGGGTCCAGTTCAGCTTGGTGTGCACCACAATTCTGTCCTGTCCTATTATGGAGACCGCTGGATGGTTTGACCTAGATTTAGTGAAATCTACCTGGTTTGGTGTTGCTCCTCTTCGCCAGATTCTGAAGGCTTCCAGAAGGTTCCTGTTTACTCCAAACACAAACTGAAGTAACCATCTCATCAGAGTATTTCTGAATGTGACACCATTTTTATGTAGGAGCTGACCGAGGGGCTTCTGTGCTGCAGCTTACTGCTCCACGGACAGTTTGAGGTTGTTTGGTCAGGTGGTCTAGTCAGGTCCTCATTCTCACATTGCATCCCAGCTGCTGCAGGTTTGTGACAGGATCTGCTGTGAAGAAGTTTGTCGGTTCTTCCTTGGATAATGAGTTTAGCGATCGTTTCCCTGCAGGCGTATCAGCTCTCGTCTCTGGTCAAAGCCAGACCTTCTCTGCTGGTGATCTGTGGACCAGGAAACAACGGTGGTGATGGGCTGGTCTGTGCTCGACACCTTAAGATGTTTGTGAGTAAAATTAACTTCTGTTCTTTTCTTTACCCCATCTTTTAAAGATCTGAAACATTTTTCACCTGGAAAGGTTTTAACTGGAAATGATGATGTGCAGAGAGGTGGTGACAAGTTATTTCCCAACATGCCCTGCTGCAGGGTTACGAGCCCACTATCCTGTACCTGAAGAGACCCAACAAACCGCTGTTCCAGGGTCTGACCACGCAGTGTGAGAAAATGGACATCCCCTTCCTGACGGAGATGCCTGAGGTTTGATCTTCATCAGTTTGGACCTGACCTTGTTGTTGTGGTTTTATCGGCTCCTGCTAAATGGGGCTTCAGTACCAGACTCTGTTTCATGTTCCTCAGGCTAAGGTGATCGATGAAGCTTACAACCTGGTCATCGACGCCATCTTTGGCTTCAGCTTTAAGGGAGCTGTGCGGGAACCTTTTGGTTCCATCCTGGATGTTCTGAAGAAGACCACCATTCCCATCGCCAGCATCGACATCCCATCAGGTCAGACCTTCAAAGATGGTAGAAATCACCAGTTCCTTCCTGTGTTGTTTCCCATTGTTTCTGCCTGGATCGTGATTGGCTGTCTGGGAAACGACGGCCGACAGGCTTTAAATAAGACGTTATGAATAACATCTGAAGGAAATGATGGTCTTGAACATCTAAATCCTCCACTGATGAAGCTTTTAAACCATGAGATTTATTAGACTAGCTGGTGACATGTGCTGCTGTTCGATCCAGGATTCCCATCAGAATGTTCAGCTCCACTTCTGCTGATGACTTTCCAGCTGAAGCTAAAAATAAAACAGAAAAGGTCCAGATAATTAGTTTTTATTCCTGTGTTCCTCCACCCTGTCTTCCCATTTTCCCTTTAGTTTTTATTATTTGTCCAATCCAGACGCCTTGTGTGTTGCTTCTCTCTCAGGAAGCAGGAACTTGGTGTGATCCTGGTTCTTTTTCCTTTAAAGGTTGGGATGTGGAGCAGGGCAGCGCCGACGGTCTCCAGCCCGACATGCTCATCTCTCTGACCGCTCCGAAGAAATCCGCCTCCTTATTCCGAGGACGTTACCACTTCCTGGGAGGACGCTTTGTCCCGACTGCCTTGGAGAAGAAGTACCAGCTTCGCCTGCCTCCGTACCCTGGCACAGACTGCGTTTTACAGCTCTGAGAGCAAAACAACGCGTCTTACAGCAGCTTATCTGCTTTGTTTCTGAAAATACTGTGAAAAACTCCTTATCCAGTCCTCATGTTGGGTTGTTTTCCTTCCTGTCATCTTTTTAAAGTCCTCTAGATCAGCACATCTCCAGTTTGCCTGAAGGTCTTTCAGAGTTTTCCTTTCAACTTTGGTTGCTTTTTCACTCAGATTCTGGCTCACTTCTTATTGCTGTGGAAAATAAAGCTTGTCTGAATGCTTTCTGGTTGCTTTGTTGAGATAATTCCACCAAACTTTAGGAACTACTGAAAATATATCTGCAAGGTTTGAGCAGTAAACCTTTGAGACGGCCTGGAAACGGTGGAAATCAGGGTTTTGGTGGGAAGCAGCAGTCCCTTCGGTCTGTGGAGTAATCTGGCTGCATCCTGATTCAGTCCGAGGGAGACATGTTAGGTCGAGAGGCACGGTGTCGATGTGGAGTGGAAGACGATTGACCTCCTGACCGCAGGCCTCATCCACGGTAAATGGGCAATAATTTGAAAGCAATGGAGAGGATATTCATGTGGTTTTACTTCCTGTCGTTTACACGTTGGTTTTCTCCTAATTGAACCATGGACACAACAATCCATCCATCAGGTTTAGCCGGCTAGCCGCGTGGGACCAGCTGTCATTGGGCGAGAGTTGGGGACTCCCTGGACGGGTCGTCGGTAAAACAAACATGCACAAACAAAATACCATTTATAGCACCCTCTACAGTTACTGTTCCTTTTAATTGAAAATGTTCACGCAGAAATCATACGTGTCCAACTCCGGTCCTCGGGGCCGTTGTCCAGTCTCTGCCTCAGCACACCTGAACCAAATAATTAGGTTCAGTCTTTTAACTCTGGTGTGTTGGACCAGGGACACATCTAGAAGCTGCAGGACACCAACCTTCCTGGACTGGAGTGTGGGGAAAAATATATCAACCTTCTTCCATCACCATGTCAGGCTGAGCTAAACAGAAGAAAGCATCGGAGGAACCAGGACTCTGGACCATCTAGAGACCAGGTGGTGTTATATTGGCAAAATGTGATTGGACAAACTCTAAACAGCAATGAGAAGATTTCTATCAACAGTTAAAAGTTTACTGTAAAATGATGTTTAAATCCTAACATACTGTGCATGAAAAGCTGAAATAACAAAAATATGCACACAAAATATGAGACTTTATCTCTTATTTAGGTGTAAATTGCTGCTAAACAGCTGCAGTGATAAACCAGATTTAAAAGGAAAATTGGACCCAGAATGAGGTTCTTATTACCACATTTAATTATATCCGAGTGTAGAACTATGGGTTCAACTGGAAGTACAGTTTATAAATCAGTAACCGTCTGTACAGAACATGTGAGGTGGGTCTCATTCATCCTTCAGTCGAGGGTTCAGTAGAAAGCTCTCTGATGTGACTACATATGGACCTGATGCATAATGGTTTCTTCTACGAATGCACGACATGCTTCAACAAGCACAAGACTATATACGGTACTGGTTCCATGCTGCCTTTGTACGTCGGGTCCATTTGAGTTTGTCCAGGAGGAGCTAGAACAAAGGCTCGTGATGAAGAGGAGGGTTTGGCCAGGGTGTTGTCATGCAGGTCGATGCTTGGAGGGAAGTTTTCAATCCAGGAAGGATGCCTGAGGACAAAGATGGGACATTTTAATGGAAAACAGAAATAAATCCCAAGGCTGAGGTTTTATTATAGATACCAGAGAAGCTGCTGAACTTTAGTTTTACTTCTCTGGAAGTTTGAAACTTGGTGATGTCCATCCATCCATTCCTGCATTTCACACAGCAATATATTCCCAAAACAGCTGCTTCAGTGCAGTTTTTCCCGGTTCTTCTCCCAACTCTTAAAGCCAGCCAGTTATTGACAGCTGTCCTCCTGCAAGGACGTCTTAAGGTGTCCTAAGGCACGGGTCTTGTCCTATTTCTGGTCTCTGCTGGGGACAGATCGGGACTGCAGGCAGACCAGTCCAGCAGCTCGTCTTCCTCAGTCATGTTTTCAGAACCGAAGGAACATCAGGACCAACTCCTCAGGCTAGCTGTTAAACACGGTGTTGGGGGAATGATGATGGGGGCTTATTTTGCAGCATTCACAGCATATTTATCATGAGTTATTTAATTTCATTTTTGGAATTTTATTTTTAAGCAGCAGTTTTGTTTTAATATATTTGATGTTTTTTCTGTTTAATTTAGTCTAAATTTTGGGCATAAATTAGTTTTTCACTTGTTGCTGGAGAAGATATGGTCCTGAAGCCAGCGGATGTTACTCTAAAATTTCTACATCAGAGAAGAGGAAGTGAACTGAGCCCATACCATGATGCAACCTCCTGGCTGCAGGGACTGGTTGCTGAACTGATTTTAATTAGTTCCACGATTTTCTCACGACCTGGAGATCCTCTGAACATCTTTGGTCTTCTGGCTTTTGGACCAGATCATGATTAAATCCTAGTCATTTCTAACCTTAAGTTTCTCCAACTTCTTTGTGGAACGTGTTGCTCCTGAAATGCATGAATGGATAGATGTAAACTTCGTGAGAAGAAACAGATGTTTTTTCTTTCTAACAGAAATGAGAATCGACATTAGAAAAGACAAAAAGTTTTATTATAAAAACCTTTTTCAGTAACAAGATGCTGTTGAGCAAACTGCATGATGTGTCCACCAGTAAAAACCACATTTGTCCAAACAGAAACACTAAATAGATTTTATAACGAAACCTCTAATTACCAAGGCCAACTAGTAAATGTTGAATTTATCTTCAAACATTTTATCTTCGTTTCTCATTTTAACAAATATGTACCTGAGGAACATTTTATTGTTTTATTTGTCTCCATCTGCTACGAATGTTCAGAAAACCCATGAAACTGATGAAATTGCTTGGATCTGGACAAAAATATATAAAATGATTTTTTTCTATCGCAGAGAGCTGTTGGGTTGAAGAGAAATGAAGCAAAATCAGACACTTTGCACTACAAGCGGCTACAGAATCCAGATAGTTTGTTCAGCATTTATTTCTATTATAGACGTAAAACTGCTGAAAAACCTTCAGGGTTTCTTTGTGTTTGAAAAGCAGAACTGATGAGAAAGACTTGAATTCATATTGCAGGTTTGTGAACTTTCAGGTTAGGGTCTCACCTGTGTTATTCTCCCACCTGCACACCTGCGCAGTTATCTTTACTCTCCGAAGCTATCGCTAAATATTCAGCGTTCCTGCAGGAAAACCAGGAAAAACAAACCGTTAGACTTTAACACACGTTAAAAACTCTTCATGCCACAAACATGGAAGAACACACTGAGGTAACACAGGTGAGTCGGTTTTTACTGCAAGCGAGAGACGAATCAGAAGAAACAGGAGAGGTGAGGCCGTAAGTAAAACTAAGCTTAAAGGTTTTACACAGATCATTTCTGACAAGGAAAACTTCAAAATTTTATAGATGGTGGGAAATTCTGGTCCCTTCTTCGCTGGAAACTATGAGAAATCAATTTTTCTTCTCTGATTGGTTTTAAATTCCTCTGTGAGAAAAAAAACAAAGCCATGAAGACCAAATGCAGCAGACCGGTGCAGCAGGTTCTGCAGGTCCGGTTTAGACCAAGAACAAGTTGATCTTCACCATAGATACGAACTGATGTGGGCCGGTCCTGTGCATGACACTTTGAACACTAATGCAAAAGGATGAACTTTGTAATTTGGATTTAGATTTTCATTAAACATTTTTATTTGATGCTGTTTTCTGTTGTTTCACTACTTCATTTATTTAAAATACATCCTGCATTGTAGAGGTTTGGAAGAAGTTCAACCTCCAACAATGATCTCCCAGAAGTTTCAAAAGAGGCGGATGTTCCCCAGATTTAGGAGCTGATGCAGAAACACTCACGCTGCCTCTCGTAACGCTTCCTCCCCAGCTGCCGAGATCTTTCTGTAACAGTAAATCATCTCTATGAGGAGCCAGAGCTGCAGCCCGATGATGGACACGTACATCATGACCTCTGACACGATGGAAGCTGTGCCTCTGGTGGCTGCAAGCAGGAAGCACAGAAACTAAATCAGACCCTTCACAGGAAACCTGGAAGTACATCTTCAGCAGGAAACAGGATTTACAGGCGATGAGATGGACACTGCATGTTCCACTTGGCAATTTTGGCCCAGGTGGCTAAAAGTTCTGCTAACACCACCTTAGAGCTTGCTCACTAATGAGGGATTTTTCTTTCTCTGAGGTATACTTTTAGAAACTCTGTTGGGTTTGTCTCTTTTTCCAGTTGAAGGGTTTATGTTCACCAATAAACTGCTCTGATTCGCCCAGACTGAGTAATGTTTCACTGCGGATTGGTTCCTGCTTTGAGGAGCTGTTAGCTTTACTCCATCACGACGATTTCTCCCTGATTCTCCAAACCGGGATCGCTCTGACTGCTGCCTGCTGCAGGGAAGCATCCCTCAGACCAAACCACTGCCAGACCTTGCACAGAGGATGTGTTTCATGAATCGGCAGTGTTTGCAGTCAGCTTGCTGACACAGGGAAACAGTAAGCTGCTGATCAGGCAGAGGTTCCATTAGGATGGGTGTCTTCTGCTCATGGAGCTGAGGAAGATGCACCTCTAAAGCCAGTACCCTGAGCACACAAAGTTTACTTGATTTATTTCCCTAATTTTATTAAAAAGCTAAATTTATTTTATTGGGAAATGTTTTTATTTTTAACTTCTCAACAATAAGCATGCAATATTTTAATAAAACAAAGTGGTCTAATTTTAATAGACTTCATTAAAAGAAAGGCAGCAATTTCCTACTTTATGTGTCAATTATTTAGTATTTTAAGAAATGTTAGTCTGTTGTCAGTAACAAGAGAACGACATGGGTCTTTCTTGGAAAACGCTGCGGTGTTTTGCCGCGGTTAATGGACTGGGGCGACCAGGTCAGCTCCAGTGAAGAGCCGACCTGTTTGCTTCTAACACTTTATGGTTCAAGATGCTTTCTAGAAGGTGTAAAACATCTTTAAGCGCCTTTTCTGGAGGGCCAAATCTGCACCATTCTTGAATTTTAGCCGCAAATGGCCCCGAAGACACACTTGAGACCCCCCTGCCCTAAAGTGACAAACTATTCCAACGACCAATCCGAACACCATCATGTTCCTTGTGCAGATCTTTAATTTAGACGTTTTGGATGAAAGATGGACAATTCTTCCAGAGTGAGGCATGAAGGAGATTTTCCCCATGAATCTGAAATCCCGTCCCGTCACAGAGAGCTGGTGGAAGTTAAACCCAGTGGACACTTTCTGACTGCACACAGAACCCACGGTTAAAGCTGATGGCATCGTACCTTTGGCTACCACCGTCAGGTGCACCAACTTGTCAATGATGTCGTTGTACTCGTAGTTATCGTAGGTGAGCATGCGGTTGAAGAGGCAGCGGTAGGTGCCCGAGTCGTTGAAGGTGACGTTCAGCAGGTAGATGGAGGCGTCCTGGATGTCATTGCTCCTCTTGCTGCCGTTCCAGTCGATGCGGTCCATGAAGGAGTCGTGCTCGATGGTGGGACCGCTGTCACCGTAGCTGTAGATCTGGCGTTCAGCACAGGTGGATGTTAATCAGAGAGTTAAACTGACACAGATATGAGAAACATTTGAAGATTTTGTTTCTACCTCAGATCCCCGCCCCCCATACACCTGATCCTATTCCTGATCTGATTCTTTAAGGTTGGCATGGCCTTGTTTTTACTCAGCCCATAAAACAAAATGAGGTCCAAATGAAGACTGGCGGGCTCGGTTTGTCCAGTAGCTTAACCCCAGGGACATTTTTTCCTCCTCCACCTTTATTCTAGATCTTTTCAACATCATTTTGATCAGGGATGTTGGTTTCCAAAGGTAACTGGTCCAGGAAGGTAACCAAGGCTCAAGAAGAGAAACATAGTCCCTCAAGCTAGTTCTGGGTCTTTCTCCTTGCAGGGCCCAGAAACCTGAAGGAAGACATCCTGATCAGATGAACCACCTCAGCTCCACTCCCCCAGATGATGGAGCTCTTCACCTTATCTCTGAGACAGAACCTGAAGAAGCTCCTTTCAGTTTCTTGTGTCCAAGGAATCAACCAAACAAATTGATATATAACTGCAAAAAGGAAATAAATTAGGAGATGATAAAGTAAAAATGTTAAATGTTGGATTCATGGAGACGTTTTTTAAAGTCTGACGCTTCTTCTTTTTCTCTCCACTTCTCCAGTTTCCTTAGGTTTCTGCAAACTTCCACAACAGGCAAAGATCTGCCAGGTTTTCTGTTAAAGACTCTTTTAGAATAACCTTGTTGGCTATTTCTGTTGGTCAAGTTGTGATCTTTTGGTTTTTTAACAGATTTTAACTGAAGAAAAAGAAACAAACTGCATCAAGTTTGGACCCTGGATGCTTGGTCCTTGATATGCCCTAGAGCTGGGCATTTATCGTATTGTTTATTCTTATTGTGAAAAATGTTATATTGTGATAAGAATTGTGATTTGTGATGACGATAAGTTCCAACCAATGCTGACTGAGAATGCCCAAAACTACCAGGATTGTTGGGATTTTTCACAAGACCATCGATAAATATCCTGATAAACGCCCATATCGCTCATCTGCTCTGGATGTCAGTGATATTTGCGTCTGGTTGGACTCTGGCTGCCCTTGATGCTCACATCTTACAACCATTTGGCTGACTGAGATGTTAAAGCTCAAGGAGGGAGGTGGGGACATTCTGATGATGGAAGTCAGAGAGAAAAATGAAGAAATGGAACGTTAATTCATAATCAGCAATACCCCAACTGCATCTTCCTGCAGCTCCTCTCAGGTTGTCATCCCCTGAGTTTAGGAGCCTTTTTCTGCCTGATTGGCTCACAGGTCAGAGTTAAGCAATTAAAACAAACTGAAGAAATGTTGATCAGGTCCAGTTCATAGGATTACAGAAAGTTCTGGTCGTTTGGATGGAAAAGAGAAAGAAATCAGGACTTTTTATGTATTTAAAGATCTTGTTGTGGAACTTTTCTTTAAGAAGGGTTAGGGTCCTTTCTTACTTTCAGCTAAAAATAAACTGAGTCAGTGTTGGATCTGAACTCACATGAATTAAGTCGGACTCCCCACTGGGCCTGAAGTACCATTCGATGCTGGCGGATCCCTCCACCTCACTCCTCCTCTTGCAGGAGATGCAGCCCAGTTTGAAGCCTTTGCCCGCCACGGCCTCGGTGTCAGAGTCCACCTCTGCACAGGCGCCGTCACACCGGAACACTGTTTACAGAACCGAGACAGAGGCTGGACTTACTGCAGGTTGACATGATGCTGGGAAAAACTGTGGAGGATGCACAGAAACCAGCCGAACTCACCAAACAGCCCGCAGAGCAGAGAGATGAGCAGTAGGGGGGGTAGGGGTGCCATGGTGTCAGGACTTCAGCACCTTTAACCTCTAACTACTGACTGCTGTAGTGTTTGACTCAAAGAACAAAGCTTGTCTGTTGATGTTAAATGAGTTGCAGGCAGTGTACCTCACAGCTATTGCAGCAGATAAACATGCAAACTGTAAATGTGTGCTGGTCTTCTGTTTGAATCCTGTGGATCAGCTGTTAGTGGGTCTCTGATTTTTGGCTTAAATCTGCAACAGCATCCTGTTGGTCACTGTGTTTTTATCTGAACTATTGCTGCTAATGGTCAGGTTCTCCTGTGTCTGCAGTCCAACTTGTGGCCTTTCTGCTTTTAATCAATCATTCCAGATATCTGTGCAGTCTCACAGTGTCCTCCCACATCCGCACCCTGAGCTTTGATTTGTCCCTGAGGTCTTAGAGGGTCATTAGAGCCAAAAACACCAAACATTCACAGAAATGTGCCTTTAAATGTGCAACATGCCACAGCTACTGATTACTCTAACACTCACATTCCAGTGAATAAACAGGTCATATGTATACTCTGCAGGATTTAAGAGCTACCAGTGATAAATACAGACCGCGGTGATGTCTAACGGGAATGATCCTGATTGGGATCAGAGGAATAAAGCCTGCTTCGCTGAAGGCCACGTCGGGGGAAAAACCCAACCACGGTGTCCTCTGAATGTGGAACCCTTGGACCTATCTGATGACCCCCTGCTCCTGGAAGCGACGGTTCTGCCGCGCTGGCATCGCAGACGGTCCCGTTTTGTCTCTGACGCCACAGCGGTACCTCTGAGGTGCAGGATGCTGCAGATGCACTGCGGTAAAACGGCCCGCCGTGCGCGTGAACAGGTGATGCGATGCGACGAGCGCGCGGGCTTGATTCTAAAGCAACCGTCACGAGCTCAGCTCAGGTGTGACATGAGACCGCCGCGAGGCTCCCGCAGACAGGTTTCACGGCGTTAATGAGAATAAAGAATGATCTTACAGCTGGGACACAGATCCGCTATTTTTAGGTTGGACTGTCCCTTTAATTTAACCTCAGCGTGTCCGGACGAGCTGGTCCAATCATCCGGGTTCCTGTAGAGACTGGGTTATAGTCACCATCCATCCATGGCTCTTAATAACCTGCATCTACATCTCATTAAAATCAACATTTTTCAAATGATCTAAAAATAATTCAGGCTATATATTATTAATAAACCAGCTTTGGACGTGCAGCAAGTCTCGACAGAAAAGCGATCCACTTTCAATCAGAATAAATCTTTAACTTTTCTCAAAAACAGAAGATTTGCTACCAATGTGGACAGTCCAACTGTCCGTTTCTGGACTTCCAGAAACAAATGAAGGATTTTACAGAGAACAGTTGGATTCCTGCAGAACCAAATGTGTGATCGTACTGGATCCAACCGCTCAGTTGTTTCCATGAAACTACTCTCAGCTTCAGCCTCATTCACAGAATGAAGGTTTCACAAACTGTTTTAAGAGTCTAGAGAGTTATGTAGACCAGCATGTTGTTGTCTAAATACACTCTGGTACCTTTGCCAGTGTGGGCCGGTACCAAGTCCTGCAGGAAAATGAAATCAGCATTTCCACAAAGCTTCTCGGCAGAGGGAAGCAGGAAGTGCTCTAAAATCTCCTGGCAGATGGCTGTGTTGACTGTGGACTTCAGAAAACCCAGTGGACCAGAACCAGCAGATGATATGGCACCCCAGATCATCACTGACCTTGGAAACTTCACTCTGGGCTTCAAGCAATGTTGATTCTGGTCCTGTCCACTCTTCCTCCAGACTCTTGGAACTTGATCTCCAAATGAAATGGAAACTTTACTTTCATCTGAAAAGAGGACTTTGGACCACCTAGTGACAGTCCAATTTCGATTCTCCTCAGCCCAGGTAAGACTCTTGTTACCTATTTGAAGGACCCGTCTGTGTGTAGTGGCTCCTGATGCACCGACTCCAGTCTCAGTCCACTCCTTGTGAAGCTCTCCCAAATTCTTAAATGGATTCTGCTTGACAATCCACTCAGGACTGTGGTTCTCCTTGTTGCTGGTACACCTTTTCCTACCACACTTTTTCCTTTCACTTAACTTTCTATGAATATGGTTGGATACAGCACTCTGAATAACCAGCTTCTTTAGCAATTACCTTTTGTGACTTCCCCTCCTTGTGGAGCATGTCCATGACTGTCTTCCCCATGGTCATGTCGCCCCCTGACCCTGACTGGGCCCATTTAGAGCAGCAGGAAACCCTTGCAGGTGTTTGGAGTTAATTAGCTGAATAGGATGTGACTATATATATATATATATATATATGTGTGTTTTGTTATTGGACTTCTGTGCTAGTCACGGATTGTCCATAATGAACACCATGTTCAAACATAAGGGTGTCCATCAGTGCACTTGGCACCAGGACACCCTAGGCAGGAGGTCAATGATCGACTTTGTTGTCGTATCATCAGACCTTCGGCCGCATGTTTTGGACACTCGGGTGAAGAGAGGGGCTGAGCTGTCCCCTGATCATCACCTGGTGGTGAGTTGGATCCGCTGGAGGAGGAGAAAGCTGGACAGACTTGGCAGGGCCAAGCGCATAGTGAGGGTCTGCTGGGAACGCCTGGCGGAGCCCTCAGCCAGGGATGTATTCAACTCTCACCTCCGGGAGAGCTGTGGCAGAGGCAAAAACTCGGACCTCGGAGGAGCTCGGTGAGGCCATGGAGAAGGACTACCGGTTGGCCTCGAAGCGATTCTGGCAAACCGTCCGGCGCCTCGGGAGGGGGAAGCAGTGCTTCGCCAACACTGTTTACAGTGGGGGCGGGAGACTGCTGACCTCGACTGAGGACATTATCGGGCGATGGAAGGAGTACTTCGAGGATCTCCTCAATCCTGCCATCACGCATTCCCTGGTGGAAACAGAGGCTGGGGACTCGGGGTTGGACTCTTTCATCACCCAGGCTGAAGTCACCAAGGTGGTTAAAAAGCTCCGCGGTGGCAAGGCTTCGGGGGTGGATGAGATCCGCCCTGAGTACCTCAAGTCTCTGGATGTTGTAGGGCTGTCATGGTTGACACGCCTCTTCAACATTGCGTGGCGGTCGGGGACAGTACCTCTGGACTGGCAGACTGGGGTGGTGGTCCCCCTTCATAAGAAGGGGGACTGGAGGGTGTGTTCCAACTACAGGGGGATCACACTGCTCAGCCTCCCTGGTAAGGCCTACGCCAGGGTATTGGAGAGGAGAGTCCGACCGATAGTCGAACCTCGGCTTCAGGAGGAACAGTGTGGTTTTCGTCCCGGCCGTGGAACACTGGACCAGCTCTACACCCTCTACAGGGTGCTCGAGGGTTCATGGGAGTTTGCCCAACCGGTTCACATGTGTTTTGTGGACCTGGAGAAGGCATTCGACTGTGTCCCTCGTGATGCCCTGTGGGGGGTGCTCCAGGAGTATGGAATCGGGGGCCCTTTACTAGGGGCCACCCGGTCCCTGTACGAGCGGAGCAGGAGTTTGGTTCGCATTGCCGGCACTAAGTCGGACCTGTTCCCGGTGCATGTTGGACTCCGGCAGGGCTGCCCTTTGTCACCAGTTCTCTTCATAACTTTTATGGACAGGATTTCTAGACGCAGCCAAGGGCCGGAGGGGGTCTGGTTTGGGGACCAGTGGATTTCGTCTCTTCTTTTTGCAGATGACGTGGTCCTGCTGGCCCCCTCTAGCCAGCAGAACCATATATATATTATATATATATATTATATATATATATATACATACATGTACATATAGTATTTAATTTTTTTGAGACACTGAACTCTAAATGTTCGTTGTCTGTAAACCATAATCTTCATAATTACAAAAATAAAGGCTTCAAATACTTTACTCTATGTGTAATGATTCTATATAATAAATTAGTTTATATATATATATTATAGATTTTTTTCCCATTATTTTCAATTTTCTAGATGTACTTATATCTGTATGATACATCCCAGTGTGGCCAACATAAAGGTACAACAGTAAGGAGCAGAGATGTACTGACCACATGTAAAGCAACTGTTAAAGGGGCAGTTCTGCATACAGTTCACTGCCTGGGTGTTCAGGAGTCTCACCTTTTCAACAGGAGTTCAAAGCTGGCAGGAGAGATGAGAGCCTGTGTTAGGTCATCTGTAGTGGAGGAAGGACCAAAGTTCTTGCTATCTTCTAATCCGATACGTTACAGTTTTCCTGCTAGATTGTGATGCGATTGTTAGATAAACTGACAATTTGAGCTTTCAAGTGTTTGAAACTTGAACTGCAATAAGGGACATGTGTTGTGAGTTTGTTAGTTTCTGCCTCAGTTTCTCCAACAGAAACAAACCCCTTTATCTCCTGTAAAATCAGTGTCTCTCCAAACCTCCGTTTACAGGATGAAGATGTTGCTTTACCTCCACCAGGCAGCGTTCACTTGCTCCCGGAATATCGGGATTTTTCATGTTGACTAGAAGTAAACCTTTAAAAAGGGAACAGCAAGGTTGCCATTGTTTCGGATAAGCCTTTATAGCAATATATTAATACATTTTAAGGGCATTAATTCAAAACTTTGTACAAATAGTTAACTGTAAGTTACTCTTAACGTCAAGTTTGATCAAAGGAAGCAACAATGTTATTTGCGTATTTTTGGATGCTGTATTCATTTATTCTGCTATTTAAATGAATATTTACGTGTAACCATATTTTGTAAAGTCAATGCATCAATGGTACCTGGCAACAACGAGTGAACTAAGAAAATTAGACTTTTAACTTTCTACTTCCGAGTCACACCGAAAGCAGGATTAGCTTCTACTGGACTAGCTTGGGGTATTTTGTCCCAAACAGGCGGCGGTAGTTCACACTTGGGATATAAGGAATAACGATGTCGTGTTGGGAATAATCAGGGATACCTTCAGTTGCCGTAAAAAGGAGGACACATCTAAGGTAACGTCACAAAAACCGATGGTAACAAAGCTAGCAGCTAACCGGTTAGCATAAAGCAGGAAGTAGGAAGAGGCGGATGACGCGGAACCAGACTGTAAATAAATAAAATAAATTATTAAACTTCTACACTTTCACAAAAACTGAACAAATCTAATCTGAACCATCCATCAGACCTGATATTCACCCTGTGAGTAGTTTATGCAGCTCTGATGGGTCACAGCTTTATAAATGAGTTAATTTTAACTGTATATCATCGACGACACGAGTTATTTACCTCAAAACCGTCCACCCCCTGGTCCACCTGCAGATAGAACCTTCAGTACCAGCAACTCTCAACAGTGGTTCTGTCCGACTTCATCAGTGGAGGAATTCTGGTCCACTCTTCTTTCCAACGTCGCTTCAGTTCATGAAGGTTTGCAGATGTTTGTTTCTGCACAGTTCTCTGAAGGTCTCACCAGAGCATTTGAGGTTGTGATCTGGACTTTGACTGAGCCATTGTAACACATTGTAGCCTGTTGGACGGATGGACTCCTATTTGACTCTAGAATACTTTGGTACACAGATGAGTTCATGGTCTGCTTGGTGACAGCAATCACTGACCAAACCATCATCCCTCCATCACCATGCTGGACAGATGGTCTGGGATGTTCGTGCTGATCTGCTGTATGTTTTTTTTTTTTCCAAACATGGTTCTGTCCATCATGGTCCAACATCTCTACTTTGGCCTCATCTGTCCAGAGGGCTTTATCCCAGAAGTCTTCTCCTTCATTCAGATGCAGCTTTGGAATCTAAGTCATGCAGCCATCTTGTTTCTAGAGAGAAGAGGCTTCCTCCTTCAGTTCTTTCAAACAGCCAGACGGGTTCAGTGTTTTTCTAATTATCATGACCTTTAACCTGCTAACTGAGGCCTGTAGAGTCTGAGGTCGAGCTCTTGGGTTTTTTGTCATTTCTCTGAGCTTCACGCTCTGACCTTGGGCTGAATCTGCTGGGACGTCTACTCCTGGGAAGATTGGCAGAGATGTTTTCCTCTTGGGAAGAATCTTTCTTTCTTTAGGATGATGGACTTCAGATAGTTTAGAGCTGACCTTATGACCCAGACTGATGGGCAGCAACAGCTGCTTCTCTAAGGTCACTGCTGTTGTCTTTCCATCTTGGCATTTCATTAACGCTCCAAACTGCTTTCGCAGAGATGCTCACACTGATGATGATCAGTCAATTAATTCATCTGCATCCTGATTTATTTAGGATTGATTTAATTGTAATATTTATTTGCTTTAAAATTAATAATCTGAAACCTAAAAGTCTGTTTGCAAACGTCAGTATAATCATTCACACAAATGTTAAAATATATCAATAAAAACAACCAGAGAAAATATAAAAATTAGTGACAGAAGTCAGATGTGAGAATTAAAGCATTTTTTAAACTTTCATCCATGTTCTGCACAAATCACCTTTCATTTAATTTTAATTTAAGGTGGAGCCACAAAGTTCTGATTGAAGTGTTTACTGTTTTGGTTTTCGTTTGAAGTTTTTGTCATCATGGATCCGACCTGCTGTGACGCCGTGGCTCCACCCGGTCTGACCGTCCAGGTGTGTTTTCCGGGTGTCCGTGCTGCTGTTTTGGACAATCTGAACCAGCAGCGTGAGGAAGGCCGGCTGTGTGATCTTTCCATCCAGGTTCAAGGCCAGGTGTTCAGAGCCCATCGCTGCGTGCTCGCTGCATCCTCGCCTTACTTTCACGACCAGGTGGGTTCCTTCCTATTTAATGGAGTTCACAGCAGTAGAACTTTATAGAAATGTATTTTATGTGACACTGTTTACAGAACCAAGTTGTTCTGCTAAGAGAAACACAGCTTAGTCAGTTGTTAAGCCCATCAGTCTGGGTCTGAGATAGTGGTCCAGATGCTGTTTGACTTTATTCGTCTAGAGTTTGAGTTCTCAGTGTGTTTTTCTTCGGATCTTCTCACAGGTGTTACTGAAGAATGTTACAACCGTGTCCCTTCCTTCCGTCATGGACCCAGTTGCCTTTGAGAGCGTCCTAAGTTCTGCCTATACGGGCCAGCTGAGCATCATACACGATGACATCGTCAACTATGTCACTGTGGCCAGCTTCCTTCAGATGTGGCACATTGTGGACAAATGCACTGAGATCCTGAAGAGGCCGCGTCCATCAGGAGAAGTCGCCGGTGCTCCGCCCGGGTCTGCGTCCCGTCAGCAGTCACCAAGCAGCACCGAGTGCCTGTATGCAGAGCGGGAAGCCCGTCGGAGGGAGAGGAAGCCAGATGCCTTACCTCCGTTGGCTACGTGGAGACGGCCGCAACAGGTGATGAGATGGAGTCGACTTCGGCCATCATCACAGCAGCACTTGGCCGACTCCCAGCTGGACGGATATGTGGAGAGGGACCCCTCCAGCTGTCAGGGGGAATGGATTTCAAGTTCTCCTAAAACCGGCCCTCCAAGTCATGATGGACCGGGCCAGACCAGCCGACACCATGTGGGGGTTCCTGCTGTGGAGGCAATGAAGCAGAAGCTCAGGTTCCAACAGCGTGGAGCACCACAGAGCAGAGATGGTAACGAGGCGCAGGACAGGAGGAGGAACATCAGGAGAGAAACGGAAGCAGATGAAGGAGTTGGAGACGGAGAGGTGGAGACGAAGGAAGGCTTCACACAGATGGGTAAGAATCACAGAACCTTACTGGGCCCAAAAACAAATGTACAGAAGAAACCTTCTGTGGAAATTAAAACTGTTTGGCACCTTGCAAAAAGTATTCACACGCCTAGACCTTTTTCACGTTCTATTCAGTTGGTTTAACTGGGATTTTATGACATAGACCAACACAAAGCTTTGTGATGGTCATGGAAGTCTTGAATGTGACAAAACGTGAAAATGTTGAATCCGACACTGAATCAGTACCTTTGCTGAATTTAGATCTTCTCAGCTACATTTAGAAGCTTTTCTTCACACAGTTTTGTTTTTCCAACAGATCAACGTGTTTCAGACGATGGTGAGGATGCTGTGGGTGCTGCTGGGAGGCAGATTGTGGAGGTGATGAAGGAAAAGGTTCCTTCCTCTCACTTTCATAATGGACCGGATGTAGGAGGTCCATCATGTCCGGCTTCAGGCAAGCTCCAGTTTCCAAGCGGGTCCTGGTTTCTGCAGGAACAGATACGTCAGGGAGGTGAGGATGAAGATGAGGACGATAATGTTGACTTTGAATGTTTCGGCTCCTACGATGAGATCGAGGATGGGACGGGACAGGTTTCCCAGAGGCCCCTGCTGTCTCCGGTCTTCAGCATGGGGACCTCAGAAGTGAACTGGCCGTCCACCAGCGGAGGTCAGGGTGGCGCTCTGACTCCCAGCTCATCTTCTGCTGCATTTCCCCCTCCTCCTTCACCTCCAACACCATCATCATCATCCTCCTCAGTGTCCATCTCTGGTGCCGCCTACACAGGAAAGGTCCACTTCTGCCACTGTGGGAAAGCATACACCCTGAAGAGTATGCGTGACCGACACGTGAAGATGCAGCACCTTAACCTGCGCCCCTTCGGGTGTCCTGTTTGCACAAAATCCTTCAAGATGAAGCACCATCTGACGAAGCACCTTAAAACTCACGGAGGGCTGCGGCCGTACGAGTGCAGCCTGTGTGGGAAGAAGGTGATCTGGAGAGACAGCTTTCTGAGGCACCAGGCCCGGTGTGAGAGGCTCGCCTCCTCCAGCAACAATACGAATGCGGTGGACCTGGAGGACGGATACGGGTTTGGATTCGATGAAGGGGAAGCATTTGTCCCAACAGGACAAGTGAAGGTAGAGGAGGGGGAGTTTCATCGGGACCTGGACGATGGGATGGGTGGGCTACTGGGGAACGTGTCTGAGATGGAGCTCGGAGCGCAGCCTCAGAATCTGGACTCCGTTAGTCATGTTTTTAAGGAGGAGGCAGCAGAGCGCCTCAGTGAGAGTTAAACATCTCTGGGACTAAAGCTCCATCTGGATCCCTTTTAATCAGCTCATCTTATTCCACAGTAACAGGAGATCAGTCTG
Organism: Girardinichthys multiradiatus; assembly: GCF_021462225.1. Classification (NCBI taxonomy): domain Eukaryota; kingdom Metazoa; phylum Chordata; class Actinopteri; order Cyprinodontiformes; family Goodeidae; genus Girardinichthys; species Girardinichthys multiradiatus. The sequence continues at coordinate 42,725,242 of NC_061806.1, forward strand.
CTGCTCCTGTAGGTTGTCCTTCATTTAGTATTTTTCTGGACGTTTCCAAGCTCTTCTGTGAATGTTCTCTTTAGAAAGGAAATTAATTTGCATTTTGCACATAAGTTATTTGTCGTTTGTCCGAACTGAAATAAACAGATTAAAACATTTTCCTGTCATTAGTTGTGTCTTTGAATTATTTATTCCACATTAATCTAAATCATAGAAATACAGCTTTCTTCCTGACGTTCTCTGGTTGAGAACTGGATACAATACATCGTAAACAAACAGACCCGTTTAAAAAGCAGTGTAGTGGTAGTGTTTGATAGAAGTGGATTCTTTGTTGGGGCTGAAAACCAGTTTGGATCTGGGTTTGGGATCATTGTTCTGTTGGAAGACCCTATCAGGTTCAAGTTTCAAACATGTAGTAGCACTTTATTTGAGGAGAAAGAATTTGTTGGTGGTCCTCCTTCTTCATTCCCTTGTACATCTGGCAGTGAAACAGTCCCACAGCATGATGCTGTCTCTACTATGCTTTACAGTTGGTACCGTGTTGTTGGGCCTGGAAGCGTCACCTTGACTCCTCCAAACATCCTTGTCATTGTGTCCAAACAGCTTAGTTTTCATCTCGTCTGACCATGAATCTTTTCTCCAGAGGACATCTGGTTTGTCCACGTGGACAGCTGCAGGCTTCAGTCCAGATTGAAGGTGTTAATTTTGGAGCGGGATCTTCTTTCTTTGCCGGCACCTTCTCAGTCTATGGTGAGATTAAACTCAAGCGTGAACCTTGGTGGTTCGAGTGTTTTTTCTGGACATCCTAACTAGTTTCCTTTCATCCCAGAGGAACAGTTTGGGTCAGATGGTTGAAAACTGCATAATGTTGGCTGTTCAAAGAGGATCCCGAACACACATCTAAACTGGTTTTTAGAAGTGATGAAATAGATCAATTATTAAAAGACCAAATTAATGACGTGATGCATATGATGGGTAGATACTGTAGATGTCTGATTTATTTACAAGGCTGAGAAGAAGAAACTTGCAGTTTTCCAGACTTTTTACAGGCTTTTTGAAAAAATAAATCTAGTAAATACCTTACACAGAACCTGATAGATGCCCTAACCTTCAGCTGATTATTTATCTGCAAGTCAAGCTTTCAGCTAACTTAGGAAATCACCTTGTTGGAGCCACAGATCCTATTTGCTGTCCATCAAACAGTTTATTGGAAAAACTGATGCATGAATGGAAAACAAAAAGGAATGAGGGCACTTGCACAAAACTGGAATTCCAATAATATGAACTGGTGAAACTTGGTTAACTGGTATCAGATGGTATCACATACAGAAGAAGAGCATCCAGGAGAGGCAGTGGCCTTTAAAGTAAAAATCACAGCTCAGCTGTGGGAGAAGAAAGTTTACTAATTTAAAAATGATGAAGAGACAACTGGTTTCCTCTCAAGAGCCGATGTTGGGGACCTTTTATTTAAAACACATACATCTTCAACAAAATCCCAAGAATCCCAAAGTATCCCTTTCATGAGTCAAGATATATATACAACAGTCATCTCATTGTTGTGTATGTGAGACATTTTGACCAATCAGATGTACCCTTTCATTTACGCACATTTTGGCACTCATAACATTGATTCTCAAGAGCAGTTTCCTGGAACGCAGACCTGGCCAACATCTGCATGAAATCAAAACTAGTGTACGTGACAGTTTACAATAACTATTTCATCACTTATCTGGATGCAAAACTCTAATGTCAGAGTGACCTGGCAGCAGTTAGGGGTATCACAACTCTCCCAGCTGAAACGCAATAACATTCTCATCATTTGGTCAACTCCTTATTCCTGAGCTAAACTGGTCTGCTGAATTAATGTCAAAGTTCTTGGCTGGAGTCATGAGATTTCCTGGCTGAACTGCACTAACAAGCCCATCAATCATTCCTCACACCAAGAACTTTTCTCAAATGTAATCTGTTCCCAGACAGGACTGTTTCCTTATGCGCAAAACAAAGAATTCACAGAATTCATCTTATAATGGTAAACACAATAATAACACTTTTAATCTAACAAACAAAGCTTTATGCTTCCACACAGCCAGGTGGAACGTTAATGACTTGGGCTGCTGCTCATTATGTTCAGGTCACATCAGAGGATCTAACCTCAAGGATTTTACCTCAGTTGCACAGTGGACCTTCCCAGAAGAGCATTTGATTTGGACGTTTTGAACCATCCAGATTCCCCGGTGCAGGAAACAAATGATATTAGGATCAAGCGCAGAACGATGACAAACTTTGATGTTTTCTTTAACTCGACCCACCAAGTTGTTCCTCTCCTCTTTCCTGCTGGCTGCTGGAGGAGGCGCCACCTGCCTGTGATCTTGCAAAGATTATGCTTATATGGACAATAAATGGATGCGTATTTATATTTATCCCTTCATAAATGAATCCTGACATGTTTCTCTGTGTGGATAATTGCAGGAAGAATGGAGATCTGGTCTTGTTCAGATGTGGAGAGATTCATGCTTGGAGTGTCATTAACCAAGGGAAAAAATCAACCCTTTGATGAAGCTGAGCTCTGGTATCTTCTCATAGCCCAGGTAGATGGTTGGCCTCCACAGGATTTTACAGCAGTGTGTGGGAGCTTTCATGGACTAATGAGATTTTTTTAGAAATACAGCTGTTGTGTTTCATTTAATTAATTAAAATGCTCATTAAGAGTCTTTTGAACGACTCAAGGGAAATATGGTCAGAATATTACATGTTTATTTGCACCTCTAAGTGCTGAAATTATTCAAATTTATCTCAGAAATTAATTAAAGTCTGTCTGAATTGTTTTTTTAATTAGAGAACATGATTTACCAACCCGTCCATCACAGAGTAGGTTGGAGCAGCAGAGTGCTGGTATACTAGAGGGTGGACAGGCAGGTGAGATAACAGCAGAGGATGGCAGGCAGCAGTTTCCAAATGGGCTACCAGAGGAGTGATAAGGAGGACCAGGAAAAGCATCCAGGAAATATACCTCCAGACAGATGTAGGAACGAAGAACGGACAGCAAGAGTCCAGGGGGCTCAACAAGCGATCTGATTTCTGACAAAGGAGAGACAATGAAGTTAGAGTCAGCACTATGAGAACAGAGATGTGAACCTGATTACCACTCGTGAGCTAAACAATCTGGCGTCTGTCTCAGGGAGCCAGCTCCTGTTTAAGGTCCTCCTAATGAACCTTGATGAGCTCAGCATCACATGCCTGCCACACCTTTAAAAAGGACACACCAACCTGCACACAGCTCTGTGGAAACATCACAGCTAGTCTTATTTGTAGCATCGTTTTCAGCACCTGTAATCAGTCACCTGTTCTCCATCACCAACCACAGTATAAACCATCACTGGTTCTTATTGGGAGTTACTGTGGGTATGAGTAGCTAATACCAATATAATATATACTAAAATCCTATTAATCCTTTTTCAGGATAAAAAAAAAAGCAACTACAAAGAAGCTGTTTGAACTAAATTTGCTTCCCCAGGATGATTTTACACTCAGATAAACATATTTTAAATTAGCTAGACAGCTAGTTAGCTGGCAAGCAAGCTAGCCAACAAGCTAACCACTTAACTAGGAAATAAGCTAATAGGGCAACTTTCTGTTGAAGAATTTCTTTGTGCTACAAATGATTATTTTACATGTTTTTAATCTATTTAGATAGCCAACGAACAAAACTAGCTAACTAGCCAAATTACCAAACACTGTCTAACCAACTAACCAACCAGCCTTCCAACCAAAAGGCCAACAAGCCAAAAAGCTACCCAGCCACCAAATCAACTAGTTATCCAGCTAACTATCTAACTACCAAGTAGCCAAGAAACCCAACCAAACCTGTATTTATCCCGATATTAGGACCTTGTATTCACTTCCATTTATTTATTTATTAAATGCTTTTTTTCCTAACCCTACCCATTACCAGTACAGGTGCATCTCAATAAAAGAGAATACTACAGAAAATTTGGTTTATCACTCATGAAACACATTATATAGATTCATTCCACACAGACTGATGTTTTCAAGCCTTTATTGCAGTTAATTATAATGATTTTCCACTTCAGACTAATAAAAACATGACATTTAAGATTAGAATATTACATCAGACCAATAAAAATCTTTTTTGATACAGAAATGTGGCTTAATGAAAAATTTTTAATACCCGCTTAAAGGTTATTTTAGGAAAAACTTCACCAGAACACATACTCTAATTTACTAAGATATTCCTAACTCAAACCTTAACCAAACCTTAATTCACACCATACATCTAAATCATTCCTAACCCTCAAAAAGGGGGTCAGCTACATTAGGACCAGACTTTGGTCCTCAAAGGCCAATCAGTCTTAGAAGGTTAGAGAAGATCCCAGAAAACATCTTAAATACGTATCATAAACCAGTATACACACACAGAAACACACAGTTTCAGTAACTGTAGTTAATCTGATCACTGAGGGCAAAATGAGCAGATCCCATCATCAGTGGGATGGATTCCTTACTTGTTCAGTACTCCTGTGTTTGGGTCCTTCTGCAACCAGAACACCACAAGTCTCTGTGGGTTTTTTCATGTTTTAATTTATTTGGGTGTGTCTGAAATGATTTTGCTTCTTGGTTTATGTCTGCAGGCTCTGCAATCTGCCTCTTCTTCATATATCTTTGTGACCCAATTACTCAATTGACCCATGCAACATGAATGCATGATCGAAGGATTTTTGACAAGCAGTGAGCATTTTGGGCAGCAAAAAGTAATTATTGCAACAAACAGTTTGGTTGGCCTGTAGCCACATTTACAGACTCTTTAATAAGACAAGACTGAACCAGTTTATGTTAAGATGCACATTTAAAACAACAGTTTAACATAAACATGAAAGAGGGACAGCAAAATCAGGAAAAAGAAATATTTACAGTGTTTTTGTCCTGTTAGAACATCCAAACAGATGAAAACGAATGAGAAATTATTCAGCAGAACACTCGAACCAAACATGCTGTCCTACAGTTCTGTTCTTCTTACTTTGCCTCTCCATGTCAGCCTAAAACCTCTCATTCACTTACTGTTTAACCATCAGCTCAGAGAAAACACAAACCACACTGAAACTTGAATTAAGATGCACACACATCAGACAGGGTAGATGAGAACAGCTCTTAGGTTTAGGTACAATTGACAGTTAGGTCACAGTGCAGTGGAAAGGGCAACGTAATGTTTGCATCTTACAGTACGTGGTCATAATCACACTGATGCGTAATGAAACATGAAGCTGCATTACATCCAACAAAGACAGGTCTCCACTTTCATATACAAACAGACGTTTCTGGGACAAACCGAAACAGAACCTGAAGAATTCTGGGATAAAGTTTTGATCAGAAACAAAAATCAGCGGCAGCCACGACACATCACTCAGGCAGGAAACCCAGACGTCAGCAGACAGAGCAACAAAGCTCAGACAACAGACACTCTTCAGCAGGATACGCGTCACAGAAAGCAGGACTGTTCAGGAACAGCTCAAACATTCTTTAGAAGCCACAATAAACATAAAACTTAAATTTTCTCAAATTTTATAGAAATTTGTGTCTCTGTCTCAAGACACAGGAGGCTCGTGTTAGTCGGTTAACATTTCTTGAGGTTGTGAGTCTAACTTCTGTGGATCCATCTCTCCTTGTTCTTGGTGTTCTTCTGGTCCTGTCGGATCTAAGCTTTGGTGATCGACGGAGAGCTTAGAAGATGGTGCTCCAGCGTTTTGGGGGTGGACGGGACTTGGTTTCTCCCTGGACAGAAGAACAGAGGAATGTTAAACATGTTAATATTTTTATTCATGGTGGTGAGAGCAGATTTCAGTTAGAACTGTGTTGGAAGCTCATCAAAGTGAAGATTGTCTAAAGCTTCCATAAGATGCTCCAGGATGACCAGATGGGAGAAGCTGTTTGCAGACAAATTATTGAGAGATATTTGCATTTACAGTCATGAGAAAAAGAAAGTCCACCATCTTTAGGTCGTAAGGTTTTAGGTTCAGGGAATGAAGACAAAAGAAATATGATCAGACCAGAGTCCACCTCATGATCCAACTGCTTGTAGAACCATTCTGACAGGAATATCTATTAACAGGTATAACGTTTTCATTATGTTGAGGTCTGGACTTTGACTGGGCCATTGCAGCACCTTGATTCTACTCTTTTTCAGCCATTCTGCTGTAGATCTGCTGCAGTGTTTGGAATCATTGTCCTGCTGATGAACCAGTTTGGACCAAGCTTCAGGTGTTGGACACTGGACTCTAGAATACTTTGGTACACAGAGGAGTTTAAGGTCCACTCAGTGAGTGTAAGGTACCCAGGTTCTGGGCCTGCACAACAAGCCCAGAATATCAAGGAGTATCTGGCAGCAGATGTCATTCTTAAGCTCCGCCCGTCAGTCCTTTACAGATTCATAAATTTATTAAATGACTTTGAAAAGAGCCTTGAGACGACATCTGTTGTGAATTGGTGCTAGATAAATAAAACTGAATTGAATTAAACTTTTTAAATTCTCTAATGCCTTAAACCCAACTGTAACACTAACAGCTAAGCCTAACTGGAACTTTAAACACAAACCAAGTTTAAAACCTTTCAAATTATATGCAGGATTATTTACTTTTCTTTGTCTGGGGTGTCAATCTACATGCCTGCTGCCATCTTGTTTCTAGTCAGAAGAGGCTTTCTCTGTCAACCCTTTCAAGCAGCCATACTAGTTCAGTGGTTTCTCTGACTGTACTGTCATGACCTTTAACCTTTAACCTGCTAACTGAGGCCTGTAGAGTCTGAGATGGAGCTCTCGGGTTTTCGGTCATTTCTCTTAGCTTCACGCTCTGACCTTGGGCTGAATCTACTGGACGTCCACTCCTGGGAAGAATCTTTCTCGCTGCAGGATTATGGACTTCAGTAAGTTCAGAAAGATCTTCCCAGATTTCTAACAGCCGTTTCTCTGAGGTCATTGCTGATGTCTTTCTAACTTGGCATTGTGTTAACACACAACTGAATGCTCCAGAGCAGAAAGGCTCAGCTTTTATAGAGGAGGTTACACTGATGATGGTCAGATAATTAATGCATCTTATCCTTGATGGGACAAGGGTGTACTTATTTTTTTCACATACAGTTTTTCCATTTTGGCTTTATTTTTGTTTAATAAACAATTAATGACAATTGAGGTTTTTTTTAGTTTTTTTTTTTTACCTTAGGTTTGATTTAAAGATCAGTTTTAAAATAAAATATGGAAACCTTAGAAATAAAACAGGGTGTACTTTCTTTTTCCCATGGCTGTCTGTGTAACATCGGCATAAAAAAGAAAACTCTTGGTTTCAAGCGTGTTATGTTATTGTGATGATGGACTGATTTAAAGGCATGTTGATGAATTCAGATGACATTTGAACTATGAAACTACTCACGGATCTCTGAGGAGAACATCACTGTTGCATTTGAGTAAACACAGACAGGAAGCCAGGTTTATGAAGCCCAGTGTTACAGGGAGAAACCAGATATTCTGAGGTTTAAAGAAGGCAAACAGGCTGCAAGCTCACCAGGTTGAAGATCCTGGACAGCGTGCTTTGTTCTCTGCGTCTCCTGACTGGCGACTTCGTGCTCTCAGTACGCGATGCAGAGGCCTAGAAAAAGAGGTTCTGTGAGCACAGATGGAGAGCTAAAATTGTTAGGATTAATAGGAATGTATGAACCTAACTGTTGTGAAGAGCCTTGAGACGACATCTGTTGTGAATTGGCGCTATAGAAATAAACTGAATTGAATTGAATTGAATTAAAAGCAGAACCTGATCCTGACACTGATTTGTTGACTCTAACCTTTGAGCTGCTTAATTTATTTTACATTGACCGACCTTAAAATTCACAAGATGAGTTGCATTTTACCTCTGGAAACAAAGAACATCCAACCAGTTTAACAAATGCTACTCATGGAGCTGCTGAAGGGTTTCAGTCTGTTGTTGAATTAAAAACAACAAGAAACATCAAAGTTTCTAGGAAAAATACTTTTCAGCAGACTCCCACAAAAATATATGGCTTGCCATGAATGCTCTTTAAATGCATAGAGATGAATGGTGTGAGCCCACGGCTGCAGTGGATATGACGTGTCAGGTTGCATATATTCATTTAGTGCAGATGCTTTGACAGGGACTTCTTTGGTGGTGTAATATTTTGTAAAACAGCATTCACTTAAACCACTCTAAAATGATTTAAATTCCAGATTTAAGATAAAAGCCTAAACTGCTTTGTTCTCGGCTCTGAAATTCAAAATAACCATAAAGGCAAAGGTAGGAAATAGTGAAGGGTGGATTGACCAGCACCCCAACATCAGTGAACATCAGGATAAATTACTGTTGATCTAGACCGAATTAGCAGAAGTACAGACATTCAATCTGACCAGAAAATGAACTTTCAGATATTTATATGTAGGAACTGCCGGTCTAAAGCCTGAAAGTCATTAAAAGTCCAGACGAACTCATCAGAATTAAAAATCTGAATTTATGGTAGCGATGCCTTGTGCCAGCAGTCTTGTCACAGTTTAACAGTTTTTCTTCCACATTTCTGTTTTATGTAGATTATATGTTACAATTTGTACCCTAAAAACTCAGGCAGCAATAAGTTTCAGAAGGTCTTAAGTGGAGAAACCCATTTCTGGCATTGGATTCTAGTTGTCTGCAGCATTGGCCATTTTTAAGCTCTTACAAAGACAGAATATCATGAGTGAGACCTTGAGTCACTTATCAGCCTAAAGGAGGAAAGAAAAGGATGAAATGAGGCCCACAAGAGCAGACTGACACTGAGGACTGGAACGGGGGATTGCTGAGAAATAACAGTCATAATACTCTCTGCAGTTGCTGCAAAGATGAGAAAACACAAAAGAAGGTTGGTGAGTCATTTCTGGTACAAAGGAGGTGGAGGTGTTAGACAGAACAAGAGGCGTGAAAGTGGAGAGGATGAGGAGGAAGGAGAAACAGGCCAAGAGATCCTATAAGAGAAGGTGTTTACCGGGTCATAAATAGTTGAGCGATTTCAAAGTCATTCAGAAGCAGAGAGTCGCTCTGGATTGAAGCAAAGAAGGAGGATAAATGATTGTTTTAGAAGGAATAAACCAATCTGTTAAGAAGATCAGTCTGTGAGTCAAGGGGATTTTTTCAGACATGCAAGGAGCCTTTCAGTCTCTGATGGTAAGTCTGTAGCCGCTGAATAAGCCTTGATTCCCCCCAGGGTCAGGGTATAAAAAGATGTTTCTCCCCAAGCAGGAAAGAAGTGGTACTAAAAACAGAAACCAGGATGGGTGCAGAGGTTAGGAAGCTGAGGATGTTCTCTACAGACAGATTTAATGAGGAATCACTGCACACGCTCAGTTCGACTGTGAGACGTACCAAACCCAAGACTTCTCTCCACTGGACATGAAAGAGAAACAGACAGCGACACAGTGAGATAGGAAACAGAACTGTACCAGAGCAGAACCACCTAGTGGTTTCAGCCATCATTCATCTACATTTGAACAGAACAAGTGTGATTTGGAGCCATCAGCTCAATGAAAACCACAGAGCATAAATTGTACAGCTGGTATCAACGTTTAGATCCTAAAACTCTGAATCCTACAGAATCCCATTTTAGCTGGATTTCCATAAATGACTAAAAAAGGTCAGCACTCACAAGGAACTGCCCAGTTTGGAGATGATTTGATCTAAATGCAGACCAGTGATGTGTATGTGAATGAGCATGACTTGTAAAGACATTAAGACCAATTTATAATCTCCACAAACAGAGAAGTATGTTCTCTGTCCCAGAGCTGAAAGAACAGAAAATCCCGCTGCACTGGTGTGAGAGTTCTTGCAGCTTGTTTTTAATTCTCAGAGGAACATTTTTCTTGTGAGTTGTTGGAGATGTATAAGGTGGATATGGTACAGTTAGAGGGTTCTATGAAGACTTCCCTGGAGCTCTGCACTTGAGTTAATTTACAGTATGAAATGGCCTGGCCAGAAGCAACTTGGTTCCGCTTTAGCCAAACGAAGAAATTGCTCTGTTCTTGCAGAGTAAGTTCAGGCCTTCAGCCAGGTTTACAGGGGATGTACAGGTCCTTCTCAAAATATTAGCATATTGTGATAAAGTTCATTATTTTCCATAATGTCATGATGAAAATTTAACATTCATATATTTTAGATTCATTGCACACTAACTGAAATATTTCAGGTCTTTTATTGTCTTAATACGGATGATTGTGGCATACAGCTCATGAAAACCCAAAATTCCTATCTCACAAAATTAGCATATTTCATCCGACCAATAAAAGAAAAGTGTTTTTAATACAAAAAACATCAACCTTCAAATAATCATGTACAGTTATGCACTCAATACTTGGTCAGGAATACTTTGGCAGAAATGACTGCTTCAATGCGGCGTGGCATGGAGGCAATCAGCCTGTGGCACTGCTGAGGTCTTATGGAGGCCCAGGATGCTTCGATAGCGGCCTTTAGCTCATCCAGAGTGTTTGGTCTTGAGTCTCTCAACGTTCTCTTCACAATATCCCACAGATTCTCTATGGGGTTCAGGTCAGGAGAGTTGGCAGGCCAATTGAGCACAGTGATACCATGGTCAGTAAACCATTTACCAGTGGTTTTGGCACTGTGAGCAGGTGCCAGGTCGTGCTGAAAAATGAAATCTTCATCTCCATAAAGCTTTTCAGCAGATGGAAGCATGAAGTGCTCCAAAATCTCCTGATAGCTAGCTGCATTGACCCTGCCCTTGATAAAACACAGTGGACCAACACCAGCAGCTGACACGGCACCCCAGACCATCACTGACTGTGGGTACTTGACACTGGACTTCTGGCATTTTGGCATTTCCTTCTCCCCAGTCTTCCTCCAGACTCTGGCACCTTGATTTCTGAATGACATGCAGAATTTGCTTTCATCTGAAAAAAGTAGTTTGGACCACTGAGCAACAGTCCAGTGCTGCTTCTCTGTAGCCCAGGTCTGGGGAATGCGGCACCTGTAGCCCATTTCCTGCACACGCCTGTGCACGGTGGCTCTGGATGTTTCTACTCCAGACTCAGTCCACTGCTTCCGCAGGTCCCCCAAGGTCTGGAATCGGCCCTTCTCCACAATCTTCCTCAGGGTCCGGTCACCTCTTCTCGTTGTGCAGCGTTTTCTGCCACACTTTTTCCTTCCCACAGACTTCCCACTGAGGTGCCTTGATACAGCACTCTGGGAACATCCTATTCATTCAGAAATGTCTTTCTGTGTCTTACCCTCTTGCTTGAGGGTGTCAATAGTGGCCTTCTGGACAGCAGTCAGGTCGGCAGTCTTACCCATGATTGGGGTTTTAAGTGATGAACCAGGCTGGGAGTTTTAAAGGCCTCAGGAATCTTTTGCAGGTGTTTAGAGTTAACTCGTTGATTCAGATGATTAGGTTCATAGCTCGTTTAGAGACCCTTTTAATGATATGCTAATTTTGTGAGATATGAATTTTGGGTTTTCATGAGCTGTATGCCAAAATCATCCGTATTAAGACAATAAAAGACCTGAAATATTTCAGTTAGTGTGCAATGAATCTAAAATATATGAATGTTAAATTTTCATCATGACATTATGGAAAATAATGAACTTTATCACAATATGCTAATATTTTGAGAAGGACCTGTACTGTCCTCTGTAGCACATGTTTTAAAGCTGCCACCAGGTGGCACTAAAACCATGATTGTTGAAAGTTCCCACTGAGGCTGAGGTTCTAATCAGAAATCTTTCATAGATGCCAACATGCATCATAGATTATACCAGGAAAGTAAAAAAAAATTGTTTGTGAAACATTTTAAAGGATTTTTTCCTAACTTCAGCCTGCAGGCTGCAGCTGCACCTCTGGAAAATCAACTGTCTGAATGTAGGAAACAAAAAGTGGGACTCACCGTGGATTTAGGAGGAGGGGAGGAAACCTGCAGGAGAAACACCAAAAGTGACAACAACAACAACAGAGTGACTGACTGAACAGGGCAGAGAAAACACAACAATGAACTTCGATCTGAGCCGGTGATGGAAATGTCCTGCAGTTTTTCTTTTTTTATTAGTATGCATAAGAAGGAATCATGCAGCTTTGCAATCAGTGTGGGAAGTGCAGGAAAATCTATCCTCCCTGGTGTTTTAAAGGAAATATGATCTAAGGTTCTTTTAGAAAAAATGCAGGAAATTTCAAATCTGTGTGGCCATGAGTTAGGATGTTAGGATGTTAGGATGTTAGGATGATGATTAAAGGAGATGAAACTTGATGTAAAAGCAGAGACGTTTATTGTGGGCAATGTGATCCACAACGAGACTCACAAGGCTCCTGAAGAAATGCACCACTGTGTTTTCATTGGTCCGACGGCGAGTGGAGGGTTGCTGGGGTGAGGTGGCCAGATGACCCCTGAATGAGCCCTGAACAGGTGAGAACATATATATATATATATATATATGTTCAATTCAAAGACTGAAGTAATTCATAATTGAACAAATCAGAGGATGTCAGGTCTCACTATAATACATAAAAACAGAAAGTTCTACATTTGAAATGAGCTAATTAAAGTCCTGTAAGAAGCTCTGTCAGTGTGAGTTGACCGGATTAAAAACTTAGCACTCTGCACTCTGGCAGAAAACATTTAAAAAAAATAAACTATAGGAGAAAAACTGAGATGCATGTCTTCATGTTCCAATTCTAATAATAAAGCTGATGAATAAAATGTTGGAGCTCAAACTGAGTCCAGTTTCCCATCCCATTTCATCCCATCCTACAGCACTGGATCTTTCAGTAGTTTGTTAACATTTCAGAATTATAAATTAAAGTCATGTGCACCCCTGAGGCTACATGCATCCACATTTAGACCTGCATTTCTAACAACTGCATAAATATTAGTAATACAGACAAACTTTTTTATCTTTGCAACATGGTGTAAGACCAAATAAAAATATAAGTAAAGACAAAATTTATCCTTAAGCACATGGCAATAGTTTCTGGGCTAAGCATCCTGCATCAGGAAGAAGCTGGAGGCATTGCCAGTCGGCTTTTTTTTAAATGTTTGCCATAATTTGCTTGATTGTAGAAAAAACCCCGGCCATAATTATAAGTTTACAGATGCAAACAGACGCAAAAATTGAAGTTAAGTGTCACCAGCAAAACGACATCTTGGAACCTTCAATCAAGTCCTTTGATTTCCTTCTTTATAGTTTCTCTGGCTTAGTAGCTCTCCGGAATATGTGAATAATCATAGAAGAGACCCATAAATCAGACCAGAAACATTTACATGCTGTTCTGTAGATGCAAGAACTCAGAACCAGAACACCCAGCTTGTCATAAGGATACCATTTCAACCTGAACAACAAAACTGGTACAAAACTGTGAAACCCCAACTCGATTCTACAGCCTAAAGTTCAAGTTTTATAGAAGTAAAGGGATCTGTAAACTTTCAGATGCTCACCTTGCTCCTCTTCTTCTTCTCTCCTCCAAAGAATTTGCTAAGCTGATCCATCAGACCAGGACTCTTCTTCTTTTTGCCAAGCCCGAAGCTGCTCTGCCCTGAGGTGCTTGCTGTAGCCATTATATCAGCTGCTGAGGGCTCTTGTTCTGATCCACTGCCCACACTGCCAACACCCAACTCTGCCGCTCCCTGAGGGTGTGTTCAGCCTGTCTGATGCTCAGGGGGAGAGGGTGTCTTTGAAGGTGTCTTCTCCTCAGCTCCAGAGCACCATGGGACACAAGGCGGGTCAGGTCAGGAGGAGGGAGATATCTGTGGTGGTGAGGATCTTGGGTCTGGCTCTGATCCAGACATTCTTTGGTGCTTCAGAGGCTGTGTCAGTCACTGCCGCCCTCCGCATAGGTCCGGTCATTGTTCCTCAACCCATCTGCCTCTCCCCAGCCACAGGGGACAACAAGGGTTATCTCTGAGCCTGCACCCATGGCCCACTGCAAAGCAGAGCTGAGCACTGAGAGGCCATTGTTGGACCGCCCTCATATGTCTTGTTAATGCATTGTGGCTAAATTAGTTGGAAAGCCACCCAGTTGAAGACATGAACTGAAAGATCTCTGCGTAAAAGATGCAAGAACCTTTGAGAACATGCCAATTGTCTGCAATGATAACAAGATTAAGTTTTTGGTTTCAATTTGTTTTTATTTTTACACAGAGAGCATTTTTTACAGTAGAAAATAATTTAAACTGCTTTAATAAGGAAAATTTTTTCCAGAACTATCAGTGTTATCTCAGCGTTTACAAAACTTCTGCAGAAACTAGAACCGTGTTGGCTCACTGACTTCATAAAAAGCAAAAATGATCAAAACCAGTTTTTAATTAAAACTGTTTCTGAGAGGGTTAAGAAAAATAACCCTATGCTGCAGGCTAGAAACCCTGAAGGATGAATTCAGACCTCAGCCTGATTAAAATGCTGTGGTGGGATCTTCAGAGAGCTGTACAGGAACCTCAGTGAAGGACTGAAGCAATGTTGGAAAGAAGAGAGGTTCTGAACTCCTTCAAAACGGTGTGAGAGACAGGCTTCCTAGCGGTTCTTACATTTTGGGTTTGTGTCTGTCTTTATGTTCTAAGTTGGACCTCAATTTAAGTCCAAACAAAGACTAAAACTAAAGAAGTTATGGAAGATGTCCGTTAGTATACAACATGCAGCAGTTTAGATCATGTTGTACAGGTGAGGACAACTCAGAGCACACACACAGTAGACACAGGACTTTGTAGACTAGTGCCAGCAGAACCACCTCCTGATCAAGGCAGGAAAAACCAGGGAGCTGGTGGTGGATTTGCACAGGCGCAGACCCACCACACCGACAATGGACTCTTATAAGTACCTGGGTGTCTTTGGAGCCAACATGGTGTCTCAGATTCTGGTGTAAACTAAGTCAAATTTTGAAAGTCTCAGATGGAGACATGTTTGTCCTGCAGGACTCAGTCAGAGCTCCACCCACGAGCCTGACAGAACCATGCAGAGAGTGGGCCGATCACTCTGCATAGACCCTGCAGCCCAGAAGAGTCCTGGATTTGTTCCTTTGGCCGGCGGGTCGAGGCAGAGCGACGGGAAAACAATAGCAGCCATGTTAAAGAGCTGTGGGACACAAACACGGGAGATATCCTTGAACCCAAGCAGGAATGTTGATGTGGACCAGGATGCCCACTCAGAGAGGCTACTGAATATCTGCTGCCGGAGGGAAGGAGAAAGAAAGGTTCCTCTGTTCCCTCAGGTCCAGATCAGACAGCTGGGCTTGTTTTACAGTGTTCAGCTACAACATCTAGTATGACTTCTGCAACCTTTGCAGCGATCAGTGAGGAACAAGAACAGTCCAAGTCCTCATTTAGACGAATTTCTGCTGATACATTCAGCCAGACTGTCTTAATTTATTTAAAAACCACAAAAAACAAGAGCATGACCCAAATAAAAAGGTTAATTTGAAATCTGAATATCTGAGAACTTTGATCCTCTTTTTTGACTCGTCTGAAATCACCCTAACATCTTCCTGCTGTGAATTGTAAAGCTTTGATCCTGCAAACAAAAAATGTTTGATTTTTGGTTCTGACTTTCTGTCACTGCAAACTCATCTGCTTCAAAACATAAAGTTACTTTTTTCTTGTTTCAGTGTTAATCCTTCCTGCTAGATCCAAAAATGGCAATAACTTCAAGGTAAAATGAAGCAAATGTTTGAAATCATAAAAACAGAAAAAACCTGGATGTCTTAGAAAAACTACATCATATTGGAGTTTCTCTCTCTACATTTTGCCTTTAAAACCTCCCTTCGAATGAAAATCAGAAACTCAAGTTGAATCGCTCTCGGACTCAGTTTTTAATCGGATCTTTCCTGTAGTGCATCTTTCTAGCGCCGCTTTTGGCTGGTGAACATCGCGATGCAAATGTCTTGGAGGTTGAAAGCCAGTGATTCCATCAACAGTTGGCAGGAGCTGCAGCTTGGAGCTTACAGAATAATGCCTCATTTGTTGTGCATCTCAACAATATCATGCTCTTTTGTTTCAGATGCCCTGAGGAATATAAACCAGTGCTGCTCTGCAGGATGTTAACAGGTACTGCAAAAAAACAAAAAACAAAAAGAGAGAAAAATGTGAGAAATTCATTCAGGAAGTTGAATGAAATAAAAATAGCTTAATAATAAAAACAAAATACATTATACGAATGGATGACATCAGTGTATTAAAAAGGGTTTTACTGTCATCTTTGGTGCTGATGGTTATGATGCAGTCTACAGCTGCACAGTATGTCAGATATATCATCATTGTTATGTCACCGTGTGCAATGTTAAAACAACAAAGCACTGCTTGGAAGGCAGTATTTGTTGGTTAATATATTCTAGGTTTTTTGATTGATCAGTTTGCACGTTAATATTATATTTATCCTATTGGATGGATAATTCATATCAGAATCAGCTTTATGTGCCAACATTTTGCATACAAGCAAGGAGTTTGAATTCAGTTCCACTTTGCTCTCAATGATCAGATGTTTTAAATATAAATTAGGATAACCTGGGGGGGAGAGACTGTCTCTGTGGTGGCTGGTTTTAGCAAATAAAGCTCGTTAGCGCCACCTGAAAGTAAAAGTCTAAACAGTTTGTCTCCAGGATGTGTGGGTTCTGCAGAGATGCTAGCTGCCCTTTTCCTGACCCTAGACCTGTACAGGTCCTGGATGGAGGGAATATCAGCCCTATATTTATCGAAAGTTACTAATGTAAAGCGATGGCGAAATAATAATTTCTGTGGTGAAACCTGGAATCCGAAAGCGTCTTAAAACAGTCTGTATATTCACCATGTGAACAACAAACCCCCGAATAAATATAAACTAAGAAAACATGGATTTCTCTGTTTAGTTCTGGTTTGAAGAGATTTGGAAGGCAACCAAGGCTGCTCTCACTGCACTGCCTGCTGGGACTTTATCAGTAAAGGATGTTGCTGCAGTTGAATGAAGAGAACAGCCAAAACCTTCCATTACAGTCCATTACAGTCACCTTATCCTCTTCAGCGCTTATCATTTTAGCAGAACGTCCCACTTTTAAGCCACACATCATTACTGGTCCAGTTGGCTAGTATTTTCTACTGGTTCTGGTGCAAACATCTGCTGCACGCTGTGCAACTATGATGAAACATAGATATACTTTCAGGTGAATCTAGAGCCACAAGCAGAGAGAGGAGGGTTCATCGAGAAAGAAACATGTTGCACAGAATGGGATGAAACCTCCTAAACATAATATTGGACCCTTCATACAGCTTCATCCAGTTGTTGCCTCCATGGAGAAGAAAAAACGTGCAAAAAGCCTTAAAATAAATTAATCTCTTAAATCTCACATTACAAACCTACAAACCTACAAACCTGGGTGAATAGTTTTCACCCAGGACCACTCTCCACCCCACTTCTGCTGTTGATACTTTCTAGCACCCCTGTGACAACCTAGATTTCAGCAGGTTGGATCGTACAGAGACCATTCCTTTCTAGGAGGTCCAGAGTCCTGGTTCTTCTTCGATGCTCTCTGCTCTTCAGCTCAGCCCACTGGTTTTCTACAGACTTTAGGCCTGAAGACTGAGAACGCCTTGGAAGAAGGATGATTTAGTGTCTGCTGATCCATTTCTGTGTTGGTGTTATAATCATCATTATCATTATCCTGCTGAAAGACCCAGTGCCGACCCACTTTGAGGTTCCTGGAAAAGCCACCAGAAGATAATTTAACATCTCCTGGTGTTTCAAAGAATTCATATTGTTGTTAACTTCCTGTTAACGCCTCTCTTTCCTGCTGTTCTCCAACAGTGAGCCTTGGAGATGTTCTTACCTCCCTCCGCCATCCTCCTTATTACACGTAGAGCAAGATAAACTGGAGCCCTCATCCAGCCTTGCTTGTCTCATTTCCAAGTGTTTTAAATGTTTTACTTATTGCTCTGACTGTAGATGTTGGTACATTCAGGCCAGTTTCCGTTTTGTGACACTCATTTCCTGATTTATGAAGATCAACAAACATCTGCCTACCTTGATTGGCATGTGGTGTCGCCACGTCATATTTACACCACAGGTCAGGTGTCTGTAACTTTTACTACTCAGTCCACCTAAATAAAACTTGTTTAGAGCCATTAATGACATTTTTGACAGAAAGCTTTTGTTATTATATCACAGGTATTTAAACTCATCCACCTTCAGAACCTCCACGCTGTGCAGCGTCACTGTTCCAACTGTCTCCCTCTCAATCACATTCTGTGTTTCAATCCACTTCTCTCCAGGATGTCGCTCCACCTGTGCAGGCCCACCGCCACCACCTGCTCCAGCTGCAGATCACAGCATCATCTGCAAACTTCACAGTTCATGGGAACTCCTTTATGACCTCATCTAATAACACCAAAACCAAAGAGCATCACTTGACGTTTTTCCCTTTCACGAAAGGATTGTTTTTTGGTCTAAATGAAGCACCAGGACCAATGTAAAAAGATTTAAATTGTTCTGCGATCCATTTTCCGATATTCTGACTCTGAACTCGAGCAATCAGAGATAATAGCAGATTGTTTCTGATCAACAGAGGCCTTAACTGAGGCAGGAGCAAACCTACACGGCTCCCTCTGCTGGTGGTTTCAGGTGTTTAAAGCGCCATGTGCTAATATGCTAATTTTGTGAGATAGGAATTTTGGGTTTTCATGAGCTGTATGCCAAAATCATCCGTATTAAGACAATAAAAGACCTGAAATATTTCAGTTAGTCTGCAATGAATCTAAAATATATGAATGTTAAATTTTCATCATGACATTATGGAAAATAATGAACTTTATTACAATATGCTAATATTTTGAGAAGGACCTGTATGCTTCCAATAGGTCAAATTATCAGGCAGCATGGGATAAATTTTCACTGTTACGTTGATGATATTTAGCTTTACTTATCCATAAATCCTGATGAACCCAACCAGTTAGATAGACTACAAGCATGTCTTGAAGACATAAAAACTTGGATGACTTTAAATTTTCTGCTTCTAAATTCAGACAAGACAGAAGTTGTCGTCTTTGGACCGGAGTCTTTGAAAAAGAAACTGCTTAGTCAATCACTTAACCTGGATGGCATTAAATTGACCTCTGATAATAAAGTAAAAAACCTTGGTGTTAACTTTGACTAGGACATGTCATTTAAATCCATATTAAACAGGTTTCTAGGATTTCCTTCTTTCACCTCCAGAACATTGTCAAAATTAGAAATATCCTGTCCAGGAGTGACGCTGAAAAACTAGTCCATGCATTTGTTACTTCAAGGCTGGACTATTGTAATTCTTTACTATCAGGATGTCCACAAAATGCAGTTAAAAGCCTTCAGCTGATTCAAAATGCTGCAGGATGAGTTCTGATGAAACTTAAAAAGAACAATCATCGTCGTACTCGTACTTGTCGTCTTCCGCTTATCCGGGACCGGGTCGCGGGGGCAGCAGACTCAGCAGAGATGCCCAGACGTCCCTCTCCCCAGACACCTCTTCCAGCTCCTCCGGGGGGAGCCCAAGGCGTTCCCAGGCCAGCCGAGAGACATAGTCCCTCCAGCGTGTCCTGGGCCGTCCCCTGGGCCTCCTCCCGGTGGGACGTGCCTGGAACACCTCCCGAGGAAGGCGTCCAGGAGGCATCCGGTATAGATACCCGAGCCACCTCAACTGTCTCCTCTCGATGTGGAGAAGCAGCGGATCTACTCCGAGACCCTCCCGGATGGCCGAGCTCCTCACCCTATCTCTAAGGGAGAGCCCGGCCACCCTACGGAGGAAGCTCATTTCAGCCGCTTGTATCCAGGATCTCGTTCTTTCGGTCATGACCCAAAGTTCATGGCCATAGGTGAGGGTAGGAACGTAGACCGACCAGTAATTCGAGAGCTTCGCTTTTCGGCTCAGCTCTCTCTTCACCACAACGGACCGGCACAGCGCCCCCATTACTGTGGCAGCCGCACCGATCGGTCTGTCGATCTCCCGCTCCATTCTTCCCTCATTCAAGACCCCGAGATACCCCGAGATACTTAAACTCCTCCACTTGAGGCAGGTACTCCCCTCCAACCTGAAGAGGACCAGCCACCCTTTTCCGGTCAAGAACCATGGCCTCGGACTTGGAGGAGCTGATCTTCATCCCAGCCGCTTCACACTTGGCTGCGAACCGCCCCAGTGCATGCTGTAGGTCTTGGCTAGATGGGGCCAGCAGGACCACGTCATCTGCAAAAAGAAGAGACGAAATCCTCTGGTCCCCAAACCAGACCCCTTCCGGCCCTTGGCTGCACCTAGAAATCCTGTCCATAAAAGTTATGAACAGGACCGGTGACAAAGGGCAGCCCTGCCGGAGTCCAACATGCACCGGGAACAGGTCCGACTTAGTGCCGGCAATGCGGACCAAACTCCTGCTCCGCTCGTACAGAGACCGGATGGCCCCTAGTAAAGAGCCACCGATTCCATACTCCTGGAGCACCCCCCACAGGGCATCACGAGGGACACAGTCGAATGCCTTCTCCAGGTCCACAAAACACATGTGTACCGGTTGGATAGGACTCCTTCTTCAGCTTGACAGCGTCCGTTACTGCCGGTGTCCACCACCGGGTTCTGGGATTGCCGCCGCGACAGGTACCGCAGACCTTACGGCCGCAGCTACGGGCAGCAGCATCGACAATAGATGTGGAGAACATGGTCCATTCGGACTCTATGTCTCCAACATCCCTCGGAATCTGGTCAAAGCTCTCCCGGAGGTGAGAGTTGAATACATCCCTGGCCGAGGGCTCTGCCAGACGTTCCCAGCAGACCCTCACTATACGCTTGGGCCTGTCAAGTCTGTCCGGCTTTCTCCTCCTCCAGCGGATCCAACTCACCACCAGGTGGTGATCAGTGGACAGCTCAGCCCCTCTCTTCACCCGAGTGTCCAAAACATTCGGCCGAAGGTCTGATGATATGACAACAAAGTCGATCATTGACCTCCTGCCTAGGGTGTCCTGGTGCCAAGTGCACTGATGGACACCCTTATGTTTGAACATGGTGTTCATTATGGACAATCCGTGACTAGCACAGAAGTCCAATAACAAAACACCACTTGGATTCAGATCAGGGAGGCCATTCCTCCCAATCACGCCTCTCCAAGTGTCACTGTTGTTTCCCACGTGGGCGTTGAAGTCCCGCAGCAGAATAATGGAGTCCCCAGGAGGGGCACTATCCAGCACCCCCGACAGGGACGCCATGAAGGCCGGGTACTCCACACTACCACTTGGCCCGTAGTCAGAGACCTCTCCCCAACCCGAAGGCGCAGAGATACGACCCTCTCATCCACTGGGGTAAACCCCAACACGAGACGACTGAGCTGGGGGGCAACAAGCAAACCCACACCAGCCCACCGCCTCTCCCCGTGGGCCACTCCAGAGTAGAAGAGAGTCCAGCCCCTCTCAAGGAGATGGGTTCCAGAGCCCACGCTGTGCGTGGAGTAGAGCCCGACTAGAGCTCAGGCTCCTTCCCCCCCAGCGAGGTGACATTCCACGTCCCTAGAGCCAGCCTAAGCATCCGGGTATCGGGCCGCCGAGGTCTCCACCTTCGTCCGCCGCCCAATCCTCTTTGCACCGGTCCCTCACGGTTCCCCATGCAGGTGGTGGGCCCACTGGGGGATGGTCTCGCGTCTCTCGTTCGGGCTTGGCCCGGCCGGGTCCCGCGAGGAGCAACCCGGCCACCAGGCGCTTTCCGTCGAGTCCCGACCCCAGGCCTGGCTCCAGGGTGGGACCCCGGCTCCGCCGTAACCGGGCGACGTCACGTGCCTCGATTCTGTAGACGTCATGAGGGGTTCTTGAACCGCTCTTTGTCTGACCCGTCACCTAGAGCCTGTTTGCCATGGGAGACCCTACCAGGGGCATTTAAGCCCCAGACAACATAGCCTCTAGGATCATTCGAGCACTCAAACCCCTCCACCACGTTAAGGTGGCGGTTCAAGGAGGGGCCTGTTAGTCCCCAGACCTGTTAGTGTATTATTTCTGCTTGGACAATAATCAGATTTAAAAATCACTAGTTCACAGCTCCTAATTTACCTCAGATTATATTTGCTCCTAACCCAGTTCATAATAAGCTTCAGACAACATTATGCTAAAAAGCCAAAAACAAAACAAAAATACAGATCTGTTTTAAAATAAAGAAAAAGCATGCTTAAAAAAACTTGGTACTGTGGTGGAAAATAACTCCACGGTTCTGAAGGCCTTTTCTATGCAGAGTCTTTTAGGAAACATTAGATTAGTTTAATTTTTGTGTGGTACCACTGTCCAATCAGAATCTTTCTTACCTTCAAAAATAACCCAATTTGTCCAGTAAAGGTTTAGCCTCTAGGATCATTCGAGCACTCAAACCCCTCCACCACGTTAAGGTGGCGGTTCAAGGAGGGGAAGAGAGATCATTTAAAATAGGAGAAAAAAAAGAAAGAAAAAAAATTAAAAAGAGAGATCATATTTCTCCTATTTTAGCTTCCCTTCATTTTCCCTTCATATTTTTTACCTCCGTCTTCTTCCCTCCCTGTTGGATGGAGTAAAGGGGAGTCAGGTTTAGCCTAAACAGGTTCAGTTATGGTTGAGGTGCAAACACACCCTCCATTTCTGCTACCTGTATGACCCCTTCTCTTTTCCAATGGTTATAATCAGTCTGACAGAGAGAGGTATCCCAATCATTGTGGTTTTTAGTATAACAATGACCATCACTGGGCTCTAAAGGGACAAACTTTATCAGTTTATTATTTTACTTAGTGCCCCTACAAGCAGCCCGTTCTGGGGTGGCCGGGCTCTGGCACTCGGTAGTTTGGTCTGGTCTCCCCGGCGGCCCCGCGCCGTTCCGGACCCTTTGTGGGGTGCCTTGAGACGACATTATAGTAAATAAGCGCTAAATAAATAAATACACTGAAACTATCTGTGTAGTTATGCTGCTATAGGCTTAGGCTGCTGGAGGACATAATGACCACTTTCACCCTCTTCACTACATTCTCACACTACTCTCCAATTTTGCATTATTTGCTGTTATTTCAGCTTTTAACTTTGTTCTCTCTTTTCTCTTCCTAGAAGCTACACCTGGCCTGGCTCTGTGTCTACCTGTGACACCTTTCTGGAGAGGGGCATCATCCAAGCTTCTGCTGGCAACAACTTAATGCTCACCTTCTACAGATGATCCACATGGCCCTGTCTTTCAGTGTTTAACCCTTTCTCTCTCCTAGACATGGCTACTGACTGAGCTTCTACTGTAACTAACTCTATGTTCTCTCTTTCAGACTCTAACCTTGAAAACTGGATCAGAGTTTATCTGTTCTTTCTTTCTAGATGAAACGACTAAAGGAGCTACATCCATTAACATTTACTTTTCCTTCCCATAGAAAGTACTCCTGGATCAGTGCTTCTTTGTTCTCTTTGTGTCTCTGCTCTGTTCTCTCAAATCTCCAGTCGGTCGTGGCAGATGGCCGCTCACACTGAGCCTGGTTCTGGTTCTGCTGGAGGTTTCTTCCTGTTAAAAGGGAGTTTTTCCTCTCCACTGTCGCTACATGCATGCTCAGTATGAGGGTTTGCTGCAAAGTCAACCCCAGTGACTGTCCACTGTCTCTACATGCTCATCCAGGAGGAGTGAATGCTGCAAGTCACTGACTGGATGCAATCTGCTGGGTTTCCTTAGATAGAAAAACGTTTTATCCAATTTCAATAAATAACTGAATCTGACTGTTTGAAAGTTAGGATTAATTCGAATGTATGAACCTGACTTTGAATCTGGATGATTGGATTTTACTGACTTTGTGAAGAGCCTTCAGACGACATGTGTTGTGAATTGGCGCTATATAAATAAACTGAATTGAATTGAAGATTCATGAAGTTAAATTTTCTAGTACTTAGTTACCCCATCACTGTCATGTGCTGCCAGTTAGTGGAATTTTGTGTTTGTGTTTTCGTTTACTTTTCTCTGTCAGGTGTTTTTCTGCTTATCCAGGCTATTTGATTCCTTCTGTTTAGTTTTCAGTCCCTAGATTCTTGTGTTTCATGTGTTTGTTTCTATTGTCCTATAGATCTGTTTTTCCTGGGTTTTGTTATTTAGTTTAGTTTCTTTATTTTTCTGCTCAGTTCCTCCTGTTCCTGCTCATAAGTTTAATTAGATACATTCCCCTCAGTCTCTCTGCAGTCTGTGAGGGTCACAACACTGAGATCCCATATATGCTCCATAGCTACGTAATCTACACAAGTGCTGGTCAGATGCTGCAGCAACAACCTACTAATAACTTCCAGGGATGGGCTATTGTGGTCCTGGAGGGCTGGAGTCAACCTTGCCTGAAACACATGAACACCAGGAGGCCCCTGCAGAATTGGTTATAGGCTGCAGAGATAAAGCCAGTATTTGATTCATATGTGTTGGAATAGGACATATTTAAAACATACAGGGGTTGGACAATGAAACTGAAACAGCTGTCATTTTAGTGTGGGAGGTTTCATGGTTAAATTGGACCAGCCTGGTTGCCAGTCTTCATTGATTGCACATTGCACCAGTAAGAGCAGAGTGTGAAGGTTCAATTAGCAGGGTAAGAGCACAGTTTTGCTCAAAATATTGAAATGCACACAACATTATGGGTGACATACCAGAGTTCAAAAGAGGACAGATTGTTGGTGCACGTTTTGCTGGCACATCTGTGACCAAGACAGCAAGTCTTTGTGATGTATCAAGAGCCACGGTATCCAGGGTAATGTCAGCATACCACCAAGAAGGACGAACCACATCCAACAGGATTAACTGTGGACGCAAGAGGAAGCTGTCTGAAAGGGATGTTCGGGTGCTAACCCGGATTGTATCCAAAAAACATAAAACCACGGCTGCCCAAATCACGGCAGAATTAAATGTTCACCTCAACTCTCCTGTTTCCACCAGAACTGTCCGTCAGAAGCTCCACAGGGTCAATATACACGGCCGGGCTGCTATAGCCAAACCTTTGGTCACTCATGCCAATGCCAAACGTCGGTTTCAATGGTGCAAGGAGCGCAAATCTTGGGCTGTGGACAATGTGAAACATGTATTGTTCTCTGATGAGTCCACCTTTACTGTTTTCCCCACATCCAGGAGAGTTACGGTGTGGAGAAGCCCCAAAGAAGCGTACCACCCAGACTGTTGCATGCCCAGATTGAAGCATGGGGGTGGATCAGTGATGGTTTGGGCTGCTATATCATGGCATTCCCTTGGCCCAATACTTGTGCTAGATGGCTGCGTCACTGCCAAGGACTACCGAACCATTCTTGAGGACCATGTGCATCCAATGGTTCAAACATTGTATCCTGAAGGCGGTGCCGTGTATCAGGATGACAATGCACCAATACACACAGCAAGACTGGTGAAAGATTGGTTTGATGAACATGAAAGTGAAGTTGAACATCTCCCATGGCCTGCACAGTCACCAGATCTAAATATTATTGAGCCACTTTGGGATGTTTTGGAGGAGCGAGTCAGGAAACGTTTTCCTCCACCAATATCACGTAGTGACCTGGCCACTATCCTGCAAGAAGAATGGCTTAAAATCCCTCTGACCACTGTGCAGGACTTGTATATGTCATTCCCAAGACGAATTGACGCTGTATTGGCCGCAAAAGGAGGCCCTACACCATACTAATACATTATTGTGGTCTAAAACCTGTCATAATGTAGGGTTGTTTGGTTTTTGGTTTCTGGTTTTTTCATTGTTTTTCAGTGTTCAAGTTTTGAATCATGTTTCTGTTTATTTTCCTGGTTATGTTTTTGTTTTGTCGTCTTGTTCATGTTTTGTCAAGTTTGGTTTTCAGATCTAGTTATGCTTTTGCTTCATGTTTTTCTAGTTTGTGTTCAAGAGTCTCTGTTTTGCTCCAGTCACGTTTTGTTCTGTTAATTAAGTTTATTCAGTTCACCTGCTTCAAGTTAATCTGTCTCCTTACTCCACCTGGTTTTCACGCCATATATTCACACCTGTTCTGTCAGTCTTCGCGGAAACATCTTTCACTCATTCTCATGTCTTGTTCTCTAACCAAGTCTTGTTTTTTTTTTATCATGCCATGCCTGTCTTGCCTGCCCGTTTGTTGTGTTCCTGCCTCCTGCTGAGTGTGTTTTTGTTATTAAACCTTTTTTTTTTCACTTACCATCACGCTGCCTGCTCATCTGCATTCTGGGGTCTGATATCAAGTAAACTGTGACAGAATGTTTCTGCCAAACACGGACCTCGCGGATGAGCATCAGGCTAGCTCCATTGACCTCCTTACTTTCTTGTCTCGGGAGGCGGAGAAGTCGTTGCGCCGTTCTGTGGGGCTGTCAGTGCCGCAGTCGGCTTATGAAGGATCCAGGTTGGCGATTCCAGTTCCGGGGACAGGTCCCCTTCGTCGCCGTTCTCCGCCTGCTACCCTGGTTGTGCACTCTGGTCCGGCAGTGAGGCCCAGGTCCTCCTCCCGCCGCAAGAAATGCCGACGTGCAGCGGCTCCTAGCCGGTCGGCAGGCGAGGAGGTGGTTTCTCAGCCAGCCTACTTGAGGGCTGCAGCAAGTAAGCCCGCATCTTCGTCTGCCACAGCACTGTCTCCCAGGCTCGCTGCACCTCCGCCCATGCCGTCTGCGGTCGCTCCTGCCCGGAGTTCTGGTGCAACACCTGCCGAGTTGGAGCAGCACTTGAGGTTCACGGCACGCCAAATCAAGATCCTCAGGATGACAGGTCTCCTGTATTCCTCTCCTGAGCTGATGGAGAGGATAAAGCAGATCGAGATGGAGTATGAAGTGGCAGTAAGGCTGTTTTACTGCCATCCTCCATCATCCACGTCAAGTCTCCAGGGAGCTGCTGCTGCTGCAGAGCAGCCCACGTCTGACTCCAGGCCAGACACACCACAGCCTGATCCTAAGTCAGCCTCAACCCCCTCCACATGGCGCAGAAGACGTCGTAAGAGGGACGCCCCGGTTCAAGTCATCGGGTGCCCCGGCGACGCCTCTGCTCACGTCACTGAGGGTCCGGTTGACGCCTCAGCTCCTGTTCCTAGTCTGCAGGAGTTTAAGGAACTTTTTGTCCTCGTTCTGGCTTTTGAACCCAGAGCTGAGGGTTCACCAGGCTCTGTTTCAGCCTCTGAGGGTTCACCAGGCTCTGCTTCAGCCGCTGAGGGTTCGCCAGGCTCTGCTTCAGCCGCTGAGGGTTCGCCAGGCTCTGCTTCAGCCTCTGAGGGTTCCCCAGGCTCTGCTTCAGCCTCTGAGGGTTCGCCAGGCTCTGCTTCAGCCGCTGAGGGTTCGCCAGGCTCTGCTTCAGCCTCTGAGGGTTCGCCAGGCTCTGCTTCAGCCGCTGAGGGTTCGCCAAGCTCTGCTTCAGCCGCTGAGGGTTCGCCAGGCTCTGCTTCAGCCGCTGAGGGTTCGCCAGGCTCTGCTTCAGCCTCTGAGGGTTCGCCAGGCTCTGCTTCAGCCTCTGAGGGTTCGCCAGGCTCTGCTTCAGCCTCTGAGGGTTCGCCAGGCTCTGCTTCAGCCTCTGAGGGTTCGCCAGGCTCTGCTTCAGCCTCTGAGGGTTCGCCAGGCTCTGCTTCAGCCTCTGAGGGTTCGCCAGGCTCTGCTTCAGCCTCTGAGGGTTCGCCAGGCTCTGCTTCAGCCTCTGAGGGTTCGCCAGGCTCTGCTTCAGCCTCTGAGGGTTCGCCAGGCTCTGCTTCAGCCTCTGAGGGTTCGC
Organism: Girardinichthys multiradiatus; assembly: GCF_021462225.1. Lineage (NCBI taxonomy): Eukaryota > Metazoa > Chordata > Actinopteri > Cyprinodontiformes > Goodeidae > Girardinichthys > Girardinichthys multiradiatus. Next base: position 42,752,906 of record NC_061806.1, read on the forward strand.
CAGGCTCTGCTTCAGCCTCTGAGGGTTCGCCAGGCTCTGCTTCAGCCTCTGAGGGTTCGCCAGGCTCTGCTTCAGCCTCTGAGGGTTTGCCAGGCTCTGCTTCAGCCGCTGAGGGTTCGCCAGGCTCTGCTTCAGCCTCTGAGGGTTCGCCAGGCTCTGCTTCAGCCTCTGAGGGTTCGCCAGGCTCTGCTTCAACCTCTGAGGGTTTGCCAGGCTCCACGCCTCTGGAGTTCCACAGAGTGTCTGGGAAGTCCTCTACTCTGCTCAGTCGGCCTCCACGTCTTTGGTGCAGGCCTGGTCGCCCGCCTGAACTTTGTTTTTGTTTTTGCTCTATCTCTGCCCCTTGAGGTCCAAGAACACCACAAAAAGGATCAGAGACAAGAAGCAGCACTGTTAGAGTCTAACCTTCACTTAAAGCGAGGTCACCTTTGGACTGAGAAGGTGGACATGGCTCTGGCTTTGGTGAAACAGGAACTGGGAAAGCACATGACTTTGTCATAACCTGTCTGTCAAAAATTTGACAACCAGCCTGTCAGAAATAGACAATCTGTTTCCATTTTTTTGGCTGAATCTATGAAATATTCCCAAGTTAACACAGCCTGACAGACAGACAATTAGACTTTAGCTGCAGCATGATAATCCCCAACGGGATGGCTGATTAACTGATAGATGATGCATCTCTCAGGTCCAGGATCAGGTCTTTACCTTCTTAAATACTCTCAGATGTGGGCTACCTGCTCAAAATCGATTATTTACATCTGAATGTTTCTGTTTTTACAGATCTTCATTTTTAGCTTTTCTTGTGTGGACAAAGCAGTCAAAATCTAAAAAGCCAATAAAGCTCTTTATAAAGCCCGGAAAATTGTTGATAGAGGCAGCTTCAGAGGTTACAGGAACATCTGGCTGCTGGGAAGGAAAATGTAAAGAAACAGGAGCCTGATCATGGCCCCGTGTCCATCATCATGACTGAACATGTTCATTTCCTGCCCCTCAAATCTGGCTGTTGTTGCTCCATCCTGCTACTCGAGCAACATCAGCCTCTTTTCAGACTGCCACCTCTTCAGCTGTAAATTTATTTTTCACTGTGAGAAAACAGCCGTGTGGTGTGGTAGTGGGTGGAAAGCATGAATTGGGTTGAGAGCCCTGCTTTGACAGGCTGCCATGTATGAACAACCCTTCACCAAGGTCTCCAGACCTTCATTCAGAAGCTTATTTCAGCCATGTTTCCTCCCCTTCACTCCTCCTTTCATCAAACCTGTTCATGCATCATTTCCTTTGTTACAGTCACCGAGGTTTTAGCTTTCTAAGCTTATTTTCAAGTTTTTGTTTGTGGTTCCTGAATCTGTGCATGAATCTGTTTCGTTGAATCTCATTATTGCTCAAACATTAATGTCCACAGCAGGTTTATCTGTGAGACGCCACCACCTGATCTATCTCTCGTAATCCCTCCTTCTGCAACAAGAACTGCTGGGCTTTCTTTCTATTTACCATCAGGTCTGTATCAATGAATTCTCTTCTCCTATAAAACATAGATTCATTCCACACACAATGATGTTTCACATGTTGGTTTCCATACATTTTTGTGACTACAGGCAAAATTCAGTTCATCAGTAAGTTACAAAATAACATCAAACCATTAAAAGGGATTTTGATCCAGAAATGTGGACCTACAGAACAGCATGTTCTGTATGGTCTCTACACTTAATACTTGGTTGGTGATCCTTTTGGATGAATTACTGCATCAGTGTGGCTTTGTTTCACAATCCTCTCCAGTGTATGATTATTCCTATTGCTTGTGCACCTTTTTCTACCACACGTTTTCCCTCCACTCAACTTTCCATTAACATGCATGGATAGAGCATTCTGTGAACAGCCAGCATCTTTATTAGTTAACTTTTGTACTGTATCCTTCTTAGAAACCCTGGATATGTTGGATCTGCTCATTTAAGTTTGTTTAAAGGCATTTGAGGATTTTTATGATCTTTTGATTTAGTTTATCATAATTATTATGATAAAATAAAAGTGATATTCTACCTGCTACAGTCTGTTTCACAGTCCTCAGTCAGATCAAGATTTCACAACACTGTTTGAGGTGCATGAAGAAGGCCAGTTAATAAATGGCTAACTTATGTTTATTCTTTGTCATTTATTTCAGATACATTTTTCCGTTAAATGTAGGAGTCACCATGATGTTTTATCTCTGTGTTAAGGATCAAATGTCCGGATGTTTTTTTATTGCAGATGGTTACAGATAGAAGGAGGAATTAAGCAAGCAGTGCTGTTTTGCTAATGCTATTCGCTTAATTTCTGCACTAGATTCACAAAGCAGATTGCAAAGAGCTGCTGGACTTTTCCATTGAGCTTGTTGGTTCCCTTATGAAGGTTCTCTGACTTTGTACTCCTGTTTGAACATAATAGTTGTTTTCAGGAAACTGAATCGTTCATTTTATTTTCATTATCATGAGTGGAAATTATGCTATAAATCAAAACTTCACATACCACATAAGCTCCATTGTGTGAAAAGGCTTAAATTAGTCAAATGTAGAGGTTAAAATCCTTGTTTGTGTGAACAAACCTGGCGAATAAAGCTGACTCTGATGTGTGGCTTTAATCCTCACAGCTTCCTCGAGGACATAAATAATACAAGCTGATGGATTACAACTGGAACTTACTGGTGCACAGCACCAGTAAAGCTTTGGTCAGGTTTGAAGTTTCAAAGGTTTGCTGGAATCACAGAGAGCAGAGAATAAACAGGGTCGAATGAAGACATTGTGGTTTATATTTTAGACAGAGATAAAAAAACCCAGAGATGCAGATCTGGACGAGTTCAATGAGTGGAGAAGCTTCTGAAAACTGCTCATTCTCCAGAGGAGAAACTGGGAGCTCTTCAGGGCTTCGGCTCGACTTTTGTTTTGAGGGATAACAGCTCAGTCACTGGAGGAACGGGTCACCATGGAAACCTCAGGCTCTTTCAGGACACGAGCTGAGAAACTGCTTACAAAACGGTCGCCAGCTCCCCAAAGAATAATGACTCCACAAAACAAGTTGAAATAATAACGACCATTAATTTTCAGAGTGGGAGAGGCGGTCAAATCCTCATCTTCATCATCTATGCATCCCCACAATCATTACCAGCATCTTTCGATTGGCAGCAGAAATCCATCTGAGGACAACCTCCAAAGATACCATCAGCCTCTGCTCTCAGGTTACATAGCCTCTGCATCAGGGCTCTAGGACCGGGTCAGGGTGGATCAATACCAGCAGAGATGATCTAATCATTTCTGGGCTCAGTTAACATTATTATAGTTTGGCTCATCATGAGAAGCTGCTGTTGATGTGCAAATTTGCTGCTTCTGAACAACATATTGGTTTGATTTTTTGTGGCTGAGTTGGTACCACAGAAGGATCACCACAGGTGAAATGGATCCAAATACCCTCAGTGGCTAAACAGAGCTAATATTAACATAAAAACAACGAGTCATCAAAAGAAAAAGCTTTAAATATGTAAATATGACATTTAAAGACACAAAGTGCCTCCAAAGGAAAGATTTACATCTAAATGATCAGTTTTATGATACATAGAAAGTATAAATAAATCTTGGATTTGATGAAAGAAGATACTAATAAAAAAGTTGTGGAGTCATGTTTGTAATTCTCAGCAGAATCTGAGCTGATGATTTCTTGATTGTTTTCTCATGGACCAACAGTGACTCAGGTGGTAGGGGTTCATCCCGTACCCTGTGGGTTGCCGGTTCAAACCCCCGCTGCGTCCATCTCAATCGTTATGTCCTTGGGCAAGACGCTTCACCCTCCTTGCCTGCTGATGGTGGTCAGAGGGGCCTGCTGGCTGCGATTGGAGGGCAGCTGTGGCTACAGTGTAGCTCACCCCTGTCAGTGTGTGAGTGACTGATTGTGGTGGAAAGCACTGTGGGCTCCTCAGAACTGATAAAGTGTTATACAAGTGCAGGTCATTTGTTTTAATCTGTTGCAACAGTTATAGTCTAAAAAGACATTTACCTTAATCATCCAAGACCCAGAGCTTGTTATTTCATGACCCCCAGAGAGGTCCTCACCCCACCTTTGGGAACCACTGCTTTAAAGCCTTTGCGGGTCAGCTGTGGAGCCGCACAGGTTGCGCACAGTTTGCTGACGTTGGCTGTGAAGCAGAGGCAGCTCCATCCCAACTTCCCTTCAGGAGGAAGTCCATCCAGCTCTGAGAGGATGCTCTGCTTTTAACATTTACTGAAGTGAAAAAGATGGAGCAGCAGGTGGAGAACCAAAGTCAGCTCTTCAACACAGGGGCGCTGCCGGCTAAACTCCTCCTGGGGGTGGGGGTTGATAACTTTATTTCCCTTCTTATATTCGGGATCATCTTTATTCTGGGAGTGCTGGGGAACAGCCTGGTGATCACCGTCCTGGCGCGGAGCAAACCGGGACAGCCAAGGAGCACCACCAACATCTTCATCCTGAACCTGAGCGTAGCGGACCTGTCCTACCTCCTCTTCTGCGTCCCCTTCCAGTCCACCATCTACATGCTGCCCACCTGGGTGCTGGGAGCCTTCATCTGCAAGTTCATCCACTACTTCTTCACCGTCTCCATGCTGGTCAGCATCTTCACCCTGTCCGCCATGTCCGTGGACCGCTACGTGGCCATCGTCCACGCCAGGAAAGCCTCGTCAATCCGCGTGGGGAGGCACGCGCTGCTCGGCGTGGTGCTGATCTGGGTCGTGTCTGTGGTGATGGCCGCGCCTGTGGCGCACTACCAGAGCATCGTGGAGAGGGAGGACAACAACACCTTCTGCTGGGAGGTCTGGCCGGAGCAGCACAGGAAGGTCTACGTGATGTGCACCTTCGTGTTCGGTTACCTGCTGCCGCTCAGCCTCATCTCAGTCTGCTACGCAAAGGTTAGTGCGCAGGATGAGGCGGAAGGAAAGTGCGTAAAGGCTCAGAAATTACGTGGTCTGCCAAATAGTATGAAGAGCTGGGATGTTAATGCGTATGAAGATCATATTTTATGTTTTGTAACGAGAAGAATGATGGATTTCCCGCCCTGTCATGTAGGCAGTCAAGCTTGGTGTGTCCAGATGTTTCTGCCAAATCTCCCATGGTCTCCTTTGTGGTTTCCAGGTCTTAAACCATCTCCACAAAAAGCTGAAGAATGTCTCCAAGAAATCAGAGGTGTCTAAAAAGAAGGTGAGTGGAAGCAAAGTTAATCTGGGTCAGAGGGCTTAAAACCTTAAACTAACCAAACACTTAATGCAGGCAGCACTTCTCACACTGATTAATTGTCTTTTTGAGGGACTGTCCCCCTGCTGTCCCCGCATTATGTCCATTGGACACAAAAAACTCTCCCATAAGCAATGGCATAGAAATGTGTCAGAATATTTGTTTAATTTCTTTATGTTGTTGGAATTTTCATCTTATAAATACCTATGTCTGACCTTTAACACAATAATACATTTTCAAGTCTCTTTTGTTTTTAGAAAAAAACACAGAAAAGATTTTTTTCCAATTTCAAAAGTCTAAATGATATTTGTATTAGCCAAGGGATTAAAAAGTAAGCAATAAGTTATTTTTCCTGAACCCAGGGATGAAAAATCTTCACCTTAATGAAAACAATGAAATCTAACATTTTGAACAGTCCAAAAAAAAAAGGGAGGAAAAAACAAACAACTCAAAGAAATAAATACAAACTGAAACCAAACTGTAATAACAGTGTGTCCGAAAAATAGACTATAGATCCTATCTGGGCTGGGAACGCCTTGGGATCCCCCAGAATGAGCTGGAGGGTTCTGCAGGAGTGAGGGATGTCTGGGGCTTCCTCCTGGACCTGATGGCCCCGGAAGACAATGGATGGACGGATAGAAAACACATCTCTGTTTCTAAACAGAGACACAAACCTTTATAAATTCAGTTTTAGAAGACCTTCCGGCAGCTTCATGCGCTGCATTGTCCTACACTCACTACTTCCCTGCATGTCAGGGTGGTTTTAGAACAAACAGCAGGAAGATGAGAGGCAGAGAGCTCATATTATTCCAGAGCTAATTTGACTCTTTGGTCATGATGTTTTATCGTTCTCAAATTAAGGAGAAGAGAAAATAACTTGAGAGTTCCAAATAGACTCCATGCAGAGGACGTCCACAGACATCTTTTAATGGCTATTCCTGTGTTACCTACCATAGAGCACACATTGGTTGTTCATTTTCTTGAATGGTCAGTTCCTCTGATGCAGCAAAGACCAGCAACAGCAACACTCTTGTTGATTTATTTAAGATAAACTCCTGATGAGATTAAACTAAGTTATACCACCTTCAGAGCTGGTCTGATGCAAACTGCCTTTAAAATCTCTGAAGAACACGATTTAGTCACTTAAGATGTTTAATTGTAGGTTTGAACAGGCATCAAAGATGACTCTGTGGGAGCAGCAGTAAAGCTGTATGGCAGAAACTGCGTGCATATGCTTATGTATGCATGAATGAATGAGCAAGTTCACAAAGTGGGAACTCAGTGTTCTCACTGGCAGCATATATGTAAAGGAACTTCATGTCCTCAAGTAATCTCTAAAGCTAAATAAACACCCTGCACCACTTCACCATCCTTTGCAAATTTTTTCTGTTCATTGGAAACGTTTAACTTTAACACCAACAGAGAATGTAAAGGTTAATAAGTAAAGGTCCTAAAACTAAACCTTGTGGTACCCCATGACAAACCTGAAAATGTTTGGAGAATGTTTCTTTCATGGACAAAGAAATCTCCCACAAACACTGCAGTTTAAAAGACTAAAATCTTCCCCAGGTCTCCTCAAGACCATCCAACAAACTTCATGTCCTCTATGTTCCCTCCTTCACAGACTGCTCAGACCGTCCTGGTGGTGGTTGTGGTCTTCTGCCTGTCCTGGCTGCCTCACCACATTGTCCACCTGTGGGTGGAGTTCGGCTCCTTCCCCCTGAACCAGGCCTCCTTCGTCTTCAGGATGGTGGCTCACTGCTTGGCCTACAGCAACTCCTCTGTCAACCCCATCATCTATGCCTTCTTGTCCGAGAACTTCAGGAACTCCTATAAGCAGTTGTTCTGGTGTGGGGCGCCCGGCGAGTGTCCATTGAATGAAACCAGAGACCCGCGCTGCAGAATGGAAATGCCACCCTCCACTAAAGTCAGTGTGACTTACAAAGGTCATGGCTCTCAGACCAGTAAAATGCTTTGATGGCTATAATCCTAAATGATGGTGGAGATCATATTCTCCTTTATATACTGACATTTCCAGCTGCAAGTCCACCAATAGATGGACAGGATGTATTAAGTAGTGATTTCAAGACGTTTTGGACTGTTTTCTGTTAGTCTTAAGCAGGTGCAACAGCAGGATCAGCAGGATAAGCTGACATTTTCTAACTTTTCTAACAACAAAAAACATGTTTTTTGTCAAACATTTGATGAAGTGATCAGAATAAAACTAAAGATAACCCAGACACCAACAGATGACACAATGTGCTGTTAAGGCAAGTAATAACAGCAAAGTATCCAGTTCATAAAGCAAAGATTAATTTTGTGAATAATCCAGTTAGAAGGAGGAAGTAAGGAAGTTTGTTGTCTGAGAGAAGTAGTTTGAAGACTTAACTGACCGGCACCCTGAGGATGGATTAAAAAGCTGCCTATCTCCAGCTGTCTACAGGCGAGAGGTAGGGGACACCCCGGACAGGTCACCAGTCCACTGCAGGGCAACACATAGACACACAGGAGAAACAACCAGGCACACCTAGGGGCAATTGAGAAAGATTAATTAACAGTCATGTTTTTGGACTGTAGAAGGAAGCCAGAGCACCCAGAGAGAGCCCATGCATGCACGGGGAGAACATGCAAGCTCCATGCAGAAAGACCCCCAGCTAGGTATTAACCCAGGACCCTTAGATGCAAGGCAACAGTGTTACCAACCGCACCACCATGCAGCCCAAACAGCAATTCACAACACTAAAATTTAGGTAGCATTCAGATAGACCAGAGGTGGCCAACTCCAGTCATCGGTTTCCCTGGTCCAACATGCCTGAATCAGACGAACGGTTCATTAGCAGAACACAGGCTCTTGAGGACCGAAGATGACAACCCCAGATACAGATGTAATTCTTCTTCGCTGGTCCTGACCAGCAGAGGTGTCAGTACTCTGTTAATTCCCTGGCTGCAACTATGTGTCATAGCCATGACATATTCTGTGTTGTGTCCTCTTCTTGGTGCCACCAGTGCCTCTGCTGGAGTTCATCGGGGGAAATGACTTCTCCCTCTCTGCAAGGATTCCTCCTGACTTCCTGCCAGGAGTGTGTCCCTCGTCGTTGTTGCTCCTAAACTTCTCCTCCTCACCTTGTATTGTAGGAATCTTATTGGCTGCTACCCTAGTCAGCTGCCCTGTGGTTGATGGTTACACCCTGCAAACAGTATATCATTATCAGAGAGTAGAATGAGAGCCTTGACATTAAATAGATCTAAAATGTGAATAAACCTAATAATTATTGCAAATAACATTCCTAGCATGCAAGGAAACAAAAAGAACTGATGACACCTGGGATTTAACAATTGAGATTTAAAATATGAGACATTCTGAAATATTGTCAGAAATGATTATATTATCTAATCTGTTTTACTTTGCTGAATAAATATAACTTCTATAGATTCAGAATGGAACATTTTATTTGTCAGTGCATCAGGTTTTTTGTTGCAGAACAACAGCTTAACTCCAAGGCATGCAGCAGAAAAGGGCAGAAAGTGATGAAGATATTAAATTTGATGAATAAATGATTAATTTAATTATTCTCAGAGTTGCAGCCATCAATTTGTCAGATATTATCTGGGTTCAAGTCCTGGAGGTAACAAGCTCAGCTGCTTACTCAGTCCAGCAACACTCGAGTTCCTCCTCATATATCCCAAGCTGTTCTCAGCCCAAAAGGGTGTATTATATGAATCCCTCCAGTCAGTTCTGGGTTTAGATAAGAGTCTCCTGCCAGTTGGACGTGCTCCAACCTCCTAAGAAGTTCATGAAGAGGCATTCTGATCAGTTGACTCTCTATAACTAAATGTGAAGGTTGATCAAAAGGTTGCACTGTACTGAATGAATAGGATTCTATTTGTCAGGATATACGTTGGACCCATTGGTGTAGAGGCCATACAGTCACATTTGCTGGTGCTACACAGAAAAATTTGTCCCGATTAAAGTGAGTCTTAAAGCTGAAGTTAGATGTTAGTCTGGGTTGTCTGAGCTGCCGCACCCTGTTGGCAGTCAGACGCCTCGGAGCTCCTCCGGTACTTGGTCCCCAGAAGCGATCAGACTCTATCTAAAGACTCTTAAAGGAACGACTCTCAAACAGTTTCTAACTTTTAGCTCCTTTAATCTAAATTAAGGCAGAGGAATGATTACAGAGATCAGCGCTGAGGCTCCCGTCTCGGACCGTCGCCGTCTGTCACATGTAGTTTTATATCTGGTTCTCCAATGCAATGGATGTTCCCTCCCTCAGTGATTATCAGTAGACTATGTGTCACCATTGTGGTGTCTATTTGGTAGGTTGTGTAGTAGCGGGTGTCCATACTTAATCTAAGTGTGCTGTAGGTTTCTAATCAAACCAGTTAAATCAGCTGCTCCACTATCAACCCCAGTGCCCCAGCTTCAGGTCATTTTTTTCTTTCTGCTCTCGGTGGAGGAGGACACTTTTTCTCTGTCTCCTCCCATATCTACCCTGCTTCAACTCTGTGTCTTGTCTTCTTTTTAGAGCCTCTTCTTGCATATCTTCCAAATTCTTAGTTATGGATTTGGACAGCTGGTCTCTCAATGCAATTGATCAAATTTTCTCGAGGAGAAGACAGTGAAGGAGAGTCCTCTTGTCCAGACGGGACATTTTTCTCTGGATACACGATGGACTCCTGGCAGAAGTGGAGGATTGTGTGTTTGTCGATAATGTCAGTCGAGGATGTGGAAGATATGTCAATAATTGGATGTTTGATATCAGGATTTCTGCTTTTTGGAGTCAGCGGTTACCTGGCATATCGAGAAATTCGGAGAATGTCAGCAGCTGTTCTGGCCATTGTAAGGCTGCCTGGCATGTATGATGGGATCTTCAGAGCGATCAACACTCAGACTGAGATGTTACGTGAGCTGAATCGCAGACTGGACTGCGGTTCCTGGACTCAGGGGTGAAATGGGATAAATCTAGGAGAAAGTTGTTCGCTCGTATCTGGCAAAAGACCAGGAATTTGGCTGTTTGGATTCGCCTTTGAGAAGAACCAGCGAGACTCTCAAGGCTGATGGAAAATTAAGAGTCAGCCTAACCCAAATAATTATTGTTTTACTGAATCTGGTTCCCCTGCACGGCCTTGATGGCTGGCTATCTTCAACTTCTCCTGGAAGTTATGTAAACATGACGCTCTGCTCCCTCCCTTTCCTGAGAACATCTGTGGACCTGCTCAGAACTTTGTGGCCTTCAACGTACCATCAAGGACAATGGCCTCTGTGACAGTGCTTCATGGACTTACTTGCACACACACACATGCTCAAGATAAACATATGCACCCCCTCACACCACCTTCACCGTTCCCAGCATGATGTTGTTTTGTCAACTTGTTGCTTCTTTGTTCTGAGGTTTTTTACAATCTCAAACTGTATCCTGCTAAGGATAAAGTGTGAAATATGATTTATTTCCCTCTACTTACCTAATGTGGCCTCTTTTCTCATCTAGCAAGGGCAGCGCCTGTGAGTGGGCAGCAAAGCCTCGGTGACCCGTCCCCCCATTGTCTTGTGTCATGATGTATGTTTGGATGGGTTGTACTGGAATTATAATTTCCCCTCAGGGATCAATAAAGTATCTTTGAATTGAATTATGACAATCCTTGGGCCATTTCTCCTTGTACTGTATATTTATGAACATTCTTATCCTATTGTAACAAAAGGGAAACATGAGAACTTATATTTTATTTCACTATAGTATAAAAGGGAAAAACAGCTATGACTCATATTAATAAAGGTTATTCCTAACAATCCCCCTGATGAGGTGTCATTTAAAGGCACCTCACTAATTTAGATCAGTTAACGCCCTAGGCACTGGGTAGTGGACCACCTGCAACTGGGTACCCACCCCCAGAAACAATCATTCAACCGTGTATGTGTGTTAAACTTATATATGACCAGGGAATCTCCTTCCAGCTGTCATGTGGTTCCTCCCCCCGCACGGAGGAACGCCATCTCTCCGGTAGACCCCCTGGTTGTGTCTAAGCAACAGTTGATACACCTAGTGGAGACAAGTCTAACCCCATCAAACCTGTATGTGTTGATTTAGAGAAAAGAGAGAAAGGACAACAGCCTGAAGCACAGCAGAAAATCCTGTCTAACATCATGTGAATCAGTTAATGTAGACCCTAAGTGTTGATTGTCTTCGTCCATCTTCTCTGTTCTCTAAGCGACATCCATCCCCAAGCGTCTTTTGGCAGGTTCAGCTACCTGAAAGGTGACTCTTAAAATGGAATATAAAATCATATGTTCATACCGGGCAGATTACGCCCAATTGTAGGTAATTATTAACTACAATTACTATCATTAAAACAGGCCACATAGTGGCATAATCATATGGATCTTAGTCAAAAATATTTCATCATTATCAAAAACATTGTACCTGTTTAGCACAATTAGAAAACTTTTTACTTTAAAGCAGCCTCCATTTATTACTTAACATGTCCTAAAAATCAACCTTTGGAGGTGAACATAACTAAAAATAACCTGCGAGGTTCTATTAATACTTTGATTTATGACATGTGCTTAACTAATTTCATTTAATCAATCTGTCATTAACTTATCTGGTACATCATTCATACAATTAAATCAAATATTCTGATTCCTTTAATATCAACATTATTTATTAAGTCACAGAAATCACTGTAAAGGATATCGGGTCAGAGGGCGGACCCCCTTTTCACTTATGGGTTATCCTCTGTCAAACCGGTGAGCCTGATCACGGCCCCCTCTTTCTTACATCGTTGATTTGAGGGGCCCGACCCCTTAACTATTTGCATCTGACAGGCGGTTGTCACTCTCGGACCCCCTGAGTTCATGGTTGTAGTTATTCCCCTAAAAGGATGGTCCGGTCTCTCTCCAGACCGCAGGAAAGGGTTGGTCTTCAGCAAGGCCTGGTGTTGCATCCTCGGTTTATGGTTGTGATTTAATTTTGTTCCCATTTTCAGGCTGGCTCTGAACAATGGGTTTCGTCCTCCTCTTCATAGCACAGTATCATAATTTCTCCAACACTTTGGTTTGGTTCCATGAGATCCACATCATCACTTGTGCTTAAATATTCAGTGGACAACATCAGTGTGGGCTCTAGCACCACATCCATTTGATATTCTGGTCATCTCAAACCTCTGGTATCACTGGAACCAATCGCACGATCAATACACCTGAGGATGAGAGCTGGAATACACGTTGCACAACAGCAAACAGAACCTGCGATCACCACAACAGTCAATGACGTGAATATACTCACCAGAAGGTTTCCCCGTTTTCTGAACCACGTCTCAAACATTTTTGTGAATTGTTCATCGATTCCTGAGTGCGATTTTAATTCAATGGATAGTGATTGCAAGTCATTTAGGACCTTCTTTAGAGATCCATCAGGTGCTGTAATTGTTGGGAATAAAAGAACAACAAGCCTCTCCAAAAACACACACAACCCTTATTTTTCCTTTTTGCTAGGATCATATCCAAAGCTATTCTAATTTGACAAGAAATAATTTCAACATCCTGGTTACAGTCTCTCCTGTTTTACCTTGGTGTCATTTAAAAGATTAGAATCAGTTCTAACAGGAAGCAGTTTGAAGTATCAAATTCAAAAACACATTTTCTGAAAGGTTCCCGCTGACGAAGTAGGCCAATTGGTATCAGGGCATCCTGGAAGGAGAGGGAATCCAGGGCACATCTTTCCTGTCCAGTCAATAGCAATTATTATTAATTATTAAAACATTTATTACCCTAAATCAGTTCTGTTCAGCAGCAGGTAAAAGTTCATGGCCTTGTATCAAGATAATTTACAATCTAAGTTGTAAACAACATAATCTATAAATAAATAACTCAGAAGCACACAGGAAGTTATAATTTCTATTCATGAAGTTATTCAAATTGATTAAATAGTTGAACACTCCTTTAACCCTTCATGCAGTTTATTCCACAATTTCCCACATTCACAGAAATAAACTTTTTTTTCTTTCATTATTCACACAGTTTTACTTTAGAAATCCTTCTCCTCTCTGTGATTTTTGATTTTGTGAAATTTACCAGGACATTTTCCTTCAAGATTTAACCCAACAAATATTATTTTTATTGTTTAATCTTTATCACATTTCCTCTGTTAAAGTAACCCAGACCACTCAATCATTTATGAAACAGGTTCCACATAATTATATTTTGTTAGTTGAAATCAAAAAGATGAGTTAATCTCACCTTTTGACGTTATGGTTACTGGAATAAATTAATTTAATTCAACAAGCACATTTATGATGTGTTAGCTGGAAATGAAATGTTAAGTCAAAAGATATCCAATCGAACCTATTCACATGTTCTTCCTCAGGTGTTTTCTGATTTCTCTGAGGTTTCCTTCGGAGGACGTCTCTTCCTTCCTGCTTTATGATCTGCTGACCTTAGTTTTGTCCTCATCCAGAGTTTGTTTCTCCTGTTGGTTCTTTGGTTAGAGCCTCCTGTGTTTTATGAGACAAAAACTTTACGACAGATTAAAATCTTTGAACATGTCAGTTGTTTTCTCTGTGAATCCAGACTGGGTTCACACCCTGACTGAAGAGAGGAGGTGAAAGGTCAGGGTATGGTTCTTCCTGTCAGCAGCTGATAGAGAGTTAAACCCATGAGCTCAGTGGGTGATGATCTGATGTAAAACATCACCAAGGGCAGTGCATCTTCAGCACACTTCATTTTTGTATAACTTTAGCTAATCGTTTTTTGATTGTGTGATTATCTCTCTCAGCCGACCTGGTGAACATGTCAAGCATCTCTACATCCTTTCACTCTGTTGTCAGAATCCATAAAATTAATAACAGTTTCCTTTAGGGCTTGTTGGGAACAGGAAATGTTCCAGTACCTGGTTTTATGAGAATCTTATATATAGACAATATAACAGAGTCATCTTCTTACCTTTAACCAAAAATCATATTTATATTGTAACCCAGTTAGTTGCTTCTTTATTGTCCGTTAACTAGTAGCCAAGATATGTTCAAACCGTTACTTTCCATAAAAAGTTTTTGAAATCATCCCCAGAACAAAGTATTCACATCATTTACCATAAAGGTGTCCAGTGTTTTGGACAACCTACTTTTCAAACACGTTGATAATTTAATTATATCTACCTAAATTAGACCTTTAGGGTCCTTCCCCGTAACCTCTACCCCCAATACTAGATAAAGTAATTTGCATATTCTGTACAACCTTAATCATATCATTATTTAGTTATTCATTCCTGTTAAACATTTGATCACAATAACCAGTCATTTTTCCCCAATAAATCCATTTCCATTTTTCCATCCTATGATCATTATTATTTCTTTTTGTTTTCTCTGAAGTTTAAAGGTTAGTCAGACAAACATTGAAACAGAAATTTAGACAAACACTTCAGACACACAACACATGCCGGCTTCAGCCTCCCCTCTTAAAGAAGTTTGCTGCCAAATCTTTTACCATCAAATTATTCAACCAGAACCCTATGGCAGAATGACAGGTTCTATTTGGTTCTGTTCCCATCCCAAAGAGAATTTAGATCCAATTTCACCTCAAGAAAATTCATAAGAAATTTAAGTTTTCATCCTCTGAAACTAAAACCCAGAAAATTGTTCCAACTTGCGAGCATCTGAACACATCTAGGGAACACTGACATTAGAGAAAAACACATGAAAACCTAAACTTGGTGCGCTCCAAAATGTTCATTAGTTGTCTGAACACAACTATGAATCAAAACCCAGAACAAAAATGAGCTCACAGAAACTAAAACATACCATTAGATCCATAAACCTTTCACTCATACGGCCCACATCATTCATCATTTATACCTTGGACCTTCATTCATTCCTGTCACACTCTTCTCAACCACACGTTTTCAACCCTCAAACACAATCTTTGGATTCCTATTGTTCCTGAACCCCAGAGATCTCATGTTCTAAGTAATCATGTGTCAATGGACCCATTAGTCAGGCTGGTCTCAGCCACCTTTTCAGGCCTTCTTCACCCAGGAGAAAATTATATGTTTAGGGTTATTGCTCACATCATCAGGCAATATAGTGGGACGACTCTTCATCAACCTTTCCAGAGAAATCATTGTGACCGGCAATGCCTGAAAATAATTTGATCATACAGTCATCCCAGTACAACAAATTAACACGAACAAGAAATCACAAACTTGGGTAGTGAAATCAGCATTTTTCTTTCTTTCACCATCTTCATTTCATAACATATAATCATATTTGTACATTATTATGTACAAAGAAGACAAAAATAAATGACATTCCAGTCTTGCTGTGTACCAGTGTTGTGGATTTTCTTATCAAAGTGGGAGAGAAATCAACTCTTAACAAGTGAAAGGCATACAGCGTTTTTGAAGACTCTGTCACTGAGTTTAGTTTAGTGAAGCAGAGCAACGAACAGAAGTCACAAACAGTATTTATACCAGAATGAGGGTGTTATCTCAACTTGAAAGAGTTTAGAAATATGGCCCCTAGACCCTCCCTGGGTCAGAAGTAACCAGGTTATTTATGAGAGCACCCATCTACCATCCCTTTAGATATAACACTTCAGGGAGTGTTAACCATAAAACTCCTGATAATGAATTTAGAGCCCATCTGCTCTTAAGTAACCAAAACACAGAGCTCAGAGAGGAGAGGTAAAGAAAAGTTCAGAGCACTAAAATAATTTTCCACAACACCAGCTTATTAAGGAGTAAAAGGAGATCAAAGTAAATAGATTAGTTATAAACAGAATCATTTCATTCAGAAAAAAGGAAAGTATAGCCTACCTTTGTAGCACCTGGTGGTCTGACACAAATACTATGGATACTTGACCTCTTGTCACCCTTTTGCAGCATCAAGTAGTGAAAGTTGAAAATTAATTTGTACTTCTGCCTACCTCAATAAACCTATTTATGCATAAATAATGGCTGTGCCATCTAAACATTATTAGTTAAGTTAAGTTTTAGTTATGTTTTCAGTCCAACTTTCCTTTTCATTTTCTTTTCCATCTTTCTATTCTTACCTCTGTTATTTGATTTTGCATCACTGCAATGTTCCTCCTTATGCACAGCGTCCTGAGTGCCTTGTTGCTGAAAAGCGCTATATAAATAAATTTGACTTGACCCGAGATAAATCGGTATGTATAATTCTCCTGGCATTTTATTGTTTTTAATTAAATCAACTCTATCATTTAATGCAACTACCACTTTTGGTGAAAACCAAGTTTTAAATATAGGACATTAATTTTAATCTTGTCAGAAGGCAATGGTAGATTTATTCTTTTCAAATGATATAAAGTTAACAGCATTTTTCCTCCTGCTAAAAGTCTTAAATGAGTGAAAGTTTTTCCAAGTTTAATCACTGCAATTAATTGTTGTAAAGTTATTGACAAATCATCCTTTGGAGTCAGATCAAATCTGAGTCTAACTTGTCGAATTTTAAATCCTAAATTTAATATTGTTTGAAAGCCTGTTGGCTTAAAATTCTCACATTATTGTTCTGAGAATGTTTTTTCCTTCCAGCTCATAAAATAATTTTCCACAACTGGTGCTGCTGATCCTAGAACACGCTGATGTTATTTATGACCGTGCCACAGAAACTAATCTTCATCCCCTCAAACTTTGAAATACTCTGTATTTAGAAATACTTAATCCAATTTAATTCACTATATGGCCTGAGAAATACTGATCAGTTATCTTTATGTTTTACACCAAGAATTAGGAAAATGAGACGTTTTGCATTTCAGTTTAAAGCTTCATCAGCTTGAATACTTTGCCTCACTTACTTACTGAATTACTGTTATTCATATTTACTTTATTGTAAAACATCTTTTTCTTGTTTTCAGTAAGAATAAAGGTTAATTTATTCTGGACTTAATCCTCACAGAGATATGAACATGAACTCTGCACCTGTATGTTTTCTTATTTTGTGTCTTGATGTTAAGTCTATGTGCCATGCAGTTGCTATGCTGGTGGTTGTGATTTTGGTTGTGTGTGACTATGTGGTTGTGAGAGTGTGTGGGTCCTTGAGAATGTTGTGGTTGTTTCTGTGTGATTTTTTCATATTTGTTTGATTCGCTTTACTGTTGTTTATCTTCTGTTCTGCAAGGACCCTGTCAAAAATGAGAAGGTGCATCTCAAGGGGTCACCCTTGAAATAATCAGGTGTCAGTGCTGCCAATTATACCTTTTATTTCTGTCCATACATAATATTATGTCATGATAGAGTTAAATAAAGTCAAAATCAGGTCGAAGGACATTGGATCTTCCCAGGAAATGTTTCTGTTTGACCCTGATAAAACTGCTCTCTTGTAATCATCTGGTTCCATAACAATGTTTGTGGTATTCATCAGCAAGATTATAACGTCTCTGAATGTTTTATTCTAATCTAGCATTATTTAGATCTATATATATTTTCTAATGCAGTAAGTTCTTATTATATTTAAGAATGGGGTCACTATTTTTTATTAGTTGCTATTATTCTAATAATGCGAAGTGCTAATTTCATTAGTTCTAGTGCTTATTTTAATCTCTTTCCATATCTTGATTGGTCTCTTTTTATGTGTAGTGTAGGCATCAAAAAGGGTCAAACTATTGAGTTCATTTAATTGTTAATGTAAGTATTAAATTTGAACCGTAGATACCATTTTTAAAATCTTGTTCAATTACATTTAACTGTAACTGAGTCCTGTGGAAAAAACTCACTCCTCATCCATTTAGAAGACTTAATAAAATTGATGAAGACAGAAATGAAGGGCATATTATGTCTTATAATCTTAGTTTGTTTAACCCAGTTTTATAAACACACTGTACAGTTTCCCTTTTAATTATACCTTATTTCAAGTTACTAAAGTTTGGTTCAGTTAACTCAAGTTTTCTCCATTTAGTCCAGTCCAGTAATTCTGTTAAGGTTCATTTCATCTTGTATTAAATTTGAGTCTAATTTGATCATTCTGAACCTGACTGAAAAAGTCAAACCATCTGTTAAAATCATGTTTTGAGGGGAGAGATTGTCCCTTTCTGGCACTTCCTTTCATGTTATCATAAAGAACTGACCGAGTATTATTATGGTACTATTGAGGATCAGACCTGCTCTTGTAGCTTCTAATTATTATTGTGATACCTTGATACCTGATAACTGAGCATCAGACCGTTTAAAAAGATTTTTGGGTTTCAAGCAGGCGGTCCATGGCCAGGACTGCTTCTCCACACCTAAAAACTCAAAATTTCAATTAGTTTCATATCAGAACACAATTTAAATTAAATGTATCCTGCCACATATCCCCTCATTTTTACATAACATAAACAAGCTCCATCAAACTATTGTTTTAACTTGTTAAAGCGTCTTTGTGGTTGAAACTTGCTAATATGTTTCTCCTCCCTGTCTCCAAGTCTGCTCCTACAGAACAAGCAGGGAACTCATTTTCTAGTGATTCTCTCAGTCATTCTCTCACTTCACACACTTTCACACACTCGGACCGACCAGGCGGTACAGCACCGTTTCCTGGTCCAAATGAGAGCTTATTTCGTTATCTCTCAGACACCAAAGCTTATTCACAGCAGAGTTTATTCAGTGAGCTAGGGTCTGTTAGCTTAGCATGTTAGCTTAGCATGTTAGCTTAGCATGTAGCAGTCAGTCAGTGTAATATGTCCCCCGTCACTTCCGCCAGCTCACTTTTATCGACTCGCACACATTCACACTGGCCAGTTGATGATACATCCTTTATATATACTTTTTATTTTTATTTTGTTTCTTTTCTTCACAGCTGATTACTCACAAGGAAGACTTCCCCTTGACAGTATCTTCCAGACTTCTTTAACGAGGTCCAGGACCTTACAAACCTTACCCGAGTTTGCGCATCTCCTGCGTGCTTTACGATCAAAGAAGTGGGCGGCTTTGAGATCTTTTAAGAAGATCAGGGAGGCCGTTTAAACCCATACACTTCCCCTCGGTAGTATCTTTTAACTTTTCTTATGGAAAGGTCTGGACCCAACAATCCCTCCCCGAGTATTTGCGTGCCTCATTCAGGGAGGTGGCTTTTATATTGTGTGCGAGGGAAACCGATCTTCCCTTGCATCCAATAAAGGAACTCGAAACTTACACCCCTAGACCCTAGTTTCTTTTAGAAGACTGTACCTTTCTTCCCGGGCTGTCACCGTTAAAATCGCACCGCCTATTAACACGTCTTATCACTTATTAACGCGTTCGCAACAATTATTCTGAACCATTTCTCTGCCTCCAAGAATTACAAAAACAGCTCACTCAGAGCTAACAACACAGCAAGTGTTTTTACAGGAAAAACACTGGACATTTTTTAAGAGGAATCTCCCTACCTTTTAGTTTGTGACCGCTGCTGTGATGTTTTGTTCTTCCGTGGCAACCTTATGCAACAGTTTTTTTCACTTTCGGGGCGCGGGCGGAAACACCAATTTGTCCGAGCTGCCGCACCCTGTTGGCGGTCAGACGCCTCGGAGCTCCTCCGATACTTGGTCCCCATGAAGCGATCACAGACTCTATCTAAAGACTCTTAAAGGAACGACTCTCAAACAGTTTCTAACTTTTAGCTCCTTTAATCTAAATTAAGGCAGAGGAATGATTACAGAGATCAGCGCTGAGTCTCCCGTCTCAGACCATCGCCATCTGTTAGAGGATGATGAAAAGCCTCGATAGAAGGTCACATATAGTTTTATATCTGGCACTTGTAGAATATAAACTATTCAATTCAATTCAATTCAGTTCAATTCAATTCAGTTTTATTTATATAGCGCCAATTCACAACACATGTTGTCTCAAGGTTCTTCACAACCGTCAGGTTCATACATTCCTATTAATCCTAACAATTGAATAGTGCAGTCGGAGTTAGTTATTTATTCAAATTGGATAAAAAGTTTTTCTATCTAAGGAAACCCAGCAGATTGCATCCAGTCAGTGACTTGCAGCATTCACTCCTCCTGGATGAGCATGTAGAGACAGTGGACAGTCACTGGTGTTGACTTTGCAGCAATCCCTCATACTGAGCATGCATGTAGCGACAGTGGAGAGGAAAAACTCCCTTTTAACAGGAAGAAACCTCCAACAGAACCAGAACCAGGCTCAGTGTGAGCGGCCATCTGCCACGACCGACTGGAGGTTTGAGAGAACAGAGCAGAGACACAAAGAGAACAAAGAAGCACTGATCCAGGAGTACTTTCTATGGGAAGGAAAAGTAAATGTTAATGGATGTAGCTCCTTTAATCGTTTCATCTAGAAAGAAAGAACAGATAAACTCTGAGCCAGTTTTCAAGGTTAGAGTCTGAAAGAGAGCACATAGAGTTAGTTACAGTAGAAGCTCAGTCAGTAGCCATGTCTAGGAGAGAGAAAGGGTTAAACACTAAAAGACAGGGCCATGTGGATCATCTGTAGAAGGTGAGCATTAAGTTGTTGCCAGCAGAAGCTTGGAAGATGCCCCTCTCCAGAAAGGTGTCACAAGTAGACACAGAGTCAGGCCAGGTGTAGCTTCTAGGAAGAGAAAAGAGAGAACAAAGTTAAAAGCTGAAATAACAGCAAACAATGCAAAATTGGAGAGTAGTGTGAGAATGTAGCGAAGAGAGTGAAAGTGGTCATTATGTCCTCCAGCAGCCTAAGCCTATAGCAGCATAACTACAGAGATAGTTTCAGTTTCAGTTTATTTATTTATTTAGCACTTATTTACAACAATGTCGTCTCAAGGAACCCCACAAAGGGTCCCACTGATGGTCATTGTTCTACTAAAAACCGCAAGGATTGGGATACCTCTCTCTGTCAGATTATAACCATCTATGTGTGTAACTGGAATGTGCTGATAGAGGTCATAAATTGTTGAAGGACAGGGGAGCAGCGGATAGGGAGTGAACGAGACAGGATAAAAGGAGCCTGCTGGAAGTAATAACAGGAAGCACTCCTTATTTGGACATAAGGAACTGTTATGCAGTACGACTAAGTGATATGATATATGTAAAAAAGAAAATGTTGTACGCACCCTGGAGACTTAATAAAACGAGCTGGAAGCGGAGAGAGGGCAGAGTTGTTGCTCGCAGGTGTTGGCTGGGGCATCTCTCTCCCTCTGCGCAGAGGTGAACTTAAGCTGATTGTACTTTGTGTTTATTTCACTCTTTTGAAACCTTTGCCCAAAACAACGGACCTGGGAAAGCAGAGACGGCTTCGACACACTCGAATGCAATGGATGTTTCCTCCCTCAGTGATTGTCAGTAGACTATGTGTCACCATTGTGGTGTCTATCTGGTAGGTTGTGTAGTAGCGGGTGTACATACTTAATCTAAGTCTGCTGCAGGTTTCTTTTTTTTCCACTTCCACCTCTCTGCCTGCTCAGATACGTTTCTCCTAAGCTCCCTGCTTGCTTGCATTCTTTGACTCCTAACGTTTTATCTCTTAGCCAAAATTATGGAAATATTGGACTAAAACAACTTCTTACCAGCGACTCCCAAGGATTATTATTATGTAATTTTTTTCTAAAGGATTTTGATGTTTTTATAATCAAACTTGAAAGCAGGACAAGTTGACGCCAGCTAATCAGCACAAAATGCCTCCCTTCACCGCAGAGGACTTGGACAAACCTTTACAGAAATTGGCTGTATTGGAGATGAAACTCCATGGACTAGAAGTGAATGTGGAGGTGAATATGAGGTACAACGATGATTCAACTCTACCTGTGATCCCAAACAGTGACAGCCAGCTCAACAACTCAGCCGGCAATCAGAACACTGAGAATAAACCTACCGGCAGACCCCCCTGGCATGTTTTAGGGACATGCCCAAAAAATCAAGGTGGACGACTCACTGGAAGATCTCAGCAATTAAATAAATTAGAATGGCCAGAATTACAGAGAAATGCCCCAGTTTCTCCTGGGAAAAGGAGACTTCGACAGCGAGCTGCTGTCACAACAACTGATAGGAGTGAGACAGCTGGAAATGATGGAGTTCTCCTCCAGAACAGATTTGCTCCACTACAGAATGAAAACCAGGAAAATAATCCATCTTCTGAGAACAATAAAAGGTTTGAGAACAACCTTCATTCTAAACAGTTTTCTCCTAAGCTGCCAGAGAAAAAGTGCCCCACCAGACCAAGAACCCTAATAGTGATCAACACAGCTGTGGATGGGATTAAAAACGTCTGCAACAAGAAAAACACAGAAGTTCTGATTGGTACCAGTAACGTGGTCTCCGATATCTCAGAGAATATTCTGGCAATCACAGAAAAACGCCCGTCTCTAGAAAACCTTATTATACACTGTGGAGCCATGGATGACGTGGCTAAGAAAAAATCAGAAGGACTGAAGGAGGATTTCACTCGTCTTCTGAATATTGTTGGAGGTCTCAATATCAAGATGTTTCTCAGCGGACCCTTTGCACCGATTTTTGTGGAGATGAGATTTTTTCAAGACTTCTGATGATTAATAAGTGGTTGAAAAAAACATGTGCTACCACACCTGTGAACTTCATCGACAACTTTAAAAGTTTTTGGGAAAAAAGACAACTCTTCAAGCAAGATGGTTTCTGTTTGAACAACCCAGGAGCCAGACGTCTCACATCTAATCTCTTCTATTCAGTAAATAATCCACCAGCAGCTTCGACCTTCAGCAGAGAACATGGAGTATCAACAACAATGATAACGATGCCTCCAACAGCTCCAGCAGAAACAATCAGCCAGTTGGCTGAGAAAGAGAGGTCATCTCAAAAAGTCTCCCCGTCGAAATCCCCCCCATTATACCCCCCTCACCCCAGACCCTGACCCAGACTTCACAGAACTCTCCCATCTCCCCACTGAGCCGCTTTTTGCTTTACTGGATTCTGATAACATGAAAGGAGCTCTTAAAATCGGGACCCAAATGGTTCTGACATCTTCTCCATTCAACACCCCCCGTGGCCGAGGCCCTGCTACTAAACCAACATCTTCCAAATGCTGCAGACCTCCACCACCTCCTAATCTATCTCCTCCTAATCAGGACCTTCAAATCACTTCTCTGTGATACAGTCTGGGCCCCAGTGGTAACTCTATCAGAAATTATCATGTCCAGGAAAAACTTGGGCCCCTAATAGGAGATAGTTGTAAAATCTCTGTGCTTCTACGTGACAGAAAGAACAAAGCTAAAAGGATAAGAGACAGCAATAAACAATCAACAAAAGCCATAAACTGTCAGGTACAACCAGACACAGAGTTAATATCAGCAACTAAATCATATAAACTGGCTTTATTGAACATTAGATCTCTGTCAGGAAAATCATTTTTAATCAATGACTTCATTACTGACCACGATCTTAATGTTCTGTTTTTAACAGAAACATGGTTACATGAATTTAATGAAGCTCCCATTCTGATAGAGGCGACGCCTCCAAACTACTATTTTCTTTGTGAGAGCAGACAGCAAAGAAAAGGTGGAGGGGCCACTTTGTTTAAAGATTTATTAGAGTGTAAAAAAGTATTTCTGGGCAAATTTGACTCTTTTGAATATTTGGCTCTCCAGGTAAAGAGCCCGGTCCGAACTATGTTCTTGAATATTTCCAGGCCTCCTAAGTCCAAAACAAACTTTATCAGTGATTTTAATGAGCTTTTATCTGTGATATGTGTTGATTATGACTGTTTAATTATTGTGGGAGACTTCAACATTCACATGGACAATCCTGAAGACAGAAGTCCAATAGATCTATGTGACACTTAGAAATGTTGGTTTGACTCAACATGTTAAACAGCAAACACACAAACAGGAACATATTTTAGACTTGATCATCACTAAGGGTCTAAACATTTCCAAGGTGTCTGTAACTGATGTTGCTCTATCTGACCATTTTTCTGTTATTTTTGAAAGCATCATCTGCAATGACTCAGTTTGTCAAAGAGACATGATAAGAAAACACATCTTTAAGGACGGTGCTGCTGAAACCTTTAACCAGATTTACTCTTCTACCTCCACTTTGCCCTGTAACACTGTAGATGAGCTGGTAGATAACTTTCATTCTAAAATCTCGGACATCATTGATTCAATTGCTCCAATTAAAGTGAAAGTCGTTTCTGGGAAGAAAATGTCTCCATGGAGAAGTTCTCCACCAGTCAGAAGTGAAATAAAATGAGTGTCGAAAAGCTGAACGCAGGTGGAGAATGACTGGACTCCAGGTTCACTATATTATCTATAAATAGAGACTATACAGATATAACCTACAACTGAAAAATGCAAGAGAATCTTTCTTTTCTGAGATCATCAGTAAAAACATTAACGATGCTCGTGCATTATTTACCACGGTCGACAGGTTAACAAACCATCCTGTAACTGTAGCATCTGAACTCCACTCTACCAGGACCTGCAATGAATTTGTTAACTTCTTCACTGAAAAAACCCAAAAGATCAGAGAGGCAGTCAGAACATCCACATCAACTCCAGGACCAATGTTGTCTCCAACTAGAACTGATTTTGACAAAATTTACCAATTTCACCAAATAAACTATAAAATCTTAGAAGAAATCGTACAGCAACTAAGCTCTTCTTCTTGCTGTCTCGATCTTTTACCCACAGCTTTCCTTCAGAAAGCTTTGCCTGTAATAACATCTGATTTAACACAAATAATAAACACGTCCCTTTTGTCAGGTGTTTTCCTGCAGGCCCTGAAAACAGCAATTATCAAACCTCTATTGAAAAAGAGCAACTTGGACAAGCTGCTACTACAGAACTACAGGCCTATATCAAACCTCCCCTTCATCAGTAAGATTATTGAAAAAGCTGCGTTTCAGCAGTTAAACAACTTCCTAACAACGACCAACCGCTTCGATGTCTTCCAGTCAGGCTTCCTGCTCACCACAGTACAGAGACTGCTCTTGTCAAGGTGTTCAATGACATCCGTATAAATGCAGACTGTGGAAGAACCACAGTGCTGGTATTATTGGACCTTACAGAACAACAGAACAACAGCATACAGATGTTGCAAATGCACCTTTTCTATTAGATATGTGTATATTGTACATTGTAAATTATAAATATGTTTATTCTGTAATGCAAAAAACAGAACAAAAGAGCAAAGTGTACCAGAGTCAAATTCCTTGTTTGTATGCACGAACTTGGCAATAAAGCTGATTCTGATTCTGATTAATCGTGTCAGTAGATAACTTTACATCAGAGACACAAAAATAACATGTGGCGTTCCCCAAGGGTCCATCTTAGGGCCCCTTCTATTCAATATCTACATGCTCCCCCTAACTCAGATTTTAATAAACAACAACGTAAGTTATCATAACTATGCAGACGACACACAGCTATATGATACGATGTCACCAGATGACCATGAACCCATTCAAGCGCTGGGTAAATGCTTAGAAGAAATCAATGCATGGATGGGCCTAAATTATCTTCAGCTGAATCAAAACAAAACTGAAGTAATAATCTTTGGACCAAAGGAAGAGCGTTTAAAAGTTAGCACACAGCTTCAGTTAATACAGCTAGAAACCACCAGTCAGGCTGGAAACCTGGGTGTAGTGATGGACTCAGACCTGAACCTTCAGAGGAACATAAAGACAGTAACAAGGTCGACCTTCTATCACCTAAAGAACATCTCCAGGATTAAAGGACTAATGTCTCAGCAGGACCTTGAAAAACTAATTCATGCGTTCATCTTTAGTAGAATTGATTACTGCAACGGTGTCTTCACAGGTCTGCCTAAAAAGTGGATCAGACAGCTGCAGTTGATCCAGAACGCTGCTGCCCGCGTCCTCACTAGAACTAAGAAAGTGGAGCACATCGGCCCGGTTCTAAAGTCCCTACACTGGCTCCCTGTAGCTCAGAGAATAGACTTTAAAATACTTCTGTTAGTCTATAAATTACTGAATGGCTTAGCACTAAAATACATTACAGACTTGTTGTCAGTGTATCAACCACCCAGACCTCTCAGGTCTTCTGGCTCAAATCTACTCTGCAGAACCAGAACCAGAACCAAACATGGAGAAGCAACTTTTAGTTCTTATGCTCCACTAATCTGGAATAAACTCCCAGAAAACTGTAAAAGCGCCGAAACCCTAAGTTGCTTTAAATCAAGATTAAAAACTTATTTGTTTAGAGCGGCCTTTGACTGGGCCATCTAAACATTATTAGTTACGTTTTCAGTCCAATTTTCCTTTCATTTTCTTATCCATCATTCTATTTTCTATGTTTTATTTTTATTTTATTTAAATTACCTCTGTTGTTTGATTTTCTGTATAATTGTAATGTTTTTCCTTATGTACAGCGCCTTGAGTGCCTTGTTGCTGAAAAGCGCTATATAAATAAACTTGACTTGACTTTCTTATCAAACCAGTTATACCGGCTGCTCCACCATCAAACCCAGTGCCCCAGCTTCAGGTCGTTCATGACAACCATTGGGCCATTTATAATTGTAATGTGTTTCTATAAACATTCTTTTCTAACAAAAAGGAAACATTAGAACTTATACTTTATTTTACTATAGTATAAATGGGAAAAACAGCTATGAATCATATTAATAAAGGTTATTTCTAACAAGCTGTTATATTGTAGCATAGCGTAGCATACCATATCTTAGATAGGTTTAGTTTAGCTTATTTTCTCTTAGTTTAGTTTGCTTTATTTGAACTGATTTTCCTGTTTTTTCTAAACTTAGTTTATCACATGTTGAAATTCCTTTACACTGACCTCCACTGAGTGCATTTTATCCTAGTTTTTATTCTCTTTCTTTGTATTAGCTTACTGTATTATTTTTACTTAGTTCCTTATTTTGCTTTTCATTCACATTATATTAGTTTACCTTAGCCTAATTCAGTTTTCCTACTTTAGTTCAACTTAACTCCATTTAACTTAGTATTATATTACTTTTCTCGTATTCATTTAGTTTACCTGACCTTTCTACTTTACTAGTCAAGCTGGCATTAGTTTATTTCAGCTTAGTTTACTTGATCTTTTATTTCTATCTTAGCATCACTGAGCCTTTTTAATTGTCTTTTATAAGTTTAGCTAGTTTGACTTTATTTCAGGTTTTTTTGCAAACCTTAATCATCTAATTGTATTGTAACCATTTCTACCTTAACTTTTCAGTTGACCTTATCCTGCCTCACCTAATAAAACCTTAATGTGCCTCATCTTATTTTGTCTAGGATTAATTTAACTAATCCTGTTTTAGTCTGGCTCATATTACCTCAGTTTAGATTAGTTAAACACATTTTAGTAAATCTTTGCTCGGTTTTCATCAAAGATAAAAAAATGATCAAGAAATAAAACTACAAAATCACAGAAGTGCCAATTAAACAATCAGTAAATACAACTACAACAATTTGAGTGCAGTAGATCACAGATGGTTAACTCAAACTGGACCCACATGTTTGATTCCCATCCTGTATTTAATGCAGGTATGCAACAACTCTTGGTTTTTATCTTAATAAAAACATAAGTACTGTTTGTCCAGTATTCCTGGGATCTGGTGAACAAAAATGGTCCCGAGCAAAATTCTGAAGTTACCTTAAAAGTTTGGCCTCCAGTGGTCACCAAGGTCGTCTCCTATCCGTCTTACAGCGATTTTCACACGACCACATCCTATGATAAACTGCATCACCCATGTTCTCCCTTTGGTTGCTGGGAGACCATGTTTAGAGAACAGATTGCGTCCTGAAGTTGATTAAATTTCCGCAGTTGGAGCATATTAAGCATCGTCTTGAGTTTCGACTAAACAGTCTGACTCCTGAAACTGAAGCCAGCGGTCGCAGGGATGGAGAGTTTGGATTTTCGACCTTGATCAAGGTAAAAACATCTGTGCATCATTTAATTTCTTCTTGGTGGAGCTTTGTTACTGAAATTGTGTCTGAAAGCTGCAACATTTCCAGTGTGCAGCCTGATTGGTTTCCTGATGGCTGTACTGTCATCTTCATCTTTAACCTGTTCGATGATGCTGTTCAGTTGTTTTTATGGAGCAAAGGTGAAGAAGAGGAGGATTAGAAAACAGCTGATGAGAGAAGCATCTGAGGAAGTCTGGTGTCTCGCTTCTGTTTTCAGTTTTTTTTAATCATCTTCAAAGATCTGTAAAAAATATGGTTTTGTGCTTTTAAAGACTAAGCACAGATTTGACCCGGTTCTGTTTGGTAGCTGGCTATGGAGTATTTCACTTTCAGTAAATTTTCACCATTTCTCTCCTAAATGAAGCATTAATATTTCCCCAAACTCCAATTAAACCAGGTGAATCTGGGCAGTTCTTCAGTACCACGCCACATTAGTCAGAACCACAGCTTGACGTGATGATTATTCTGGATCTAAGCTTTTAGGGCAGATTCCTTGAGGAAGCGGGTGTCAAAGTGGGTCAATGTCAAACCTACAGCCCAACCTGTGGAGCTTCTGTTGGCAGCATTTATCCCACACAGATATATTTAATTTATATTCTGTTTATTTTGATGATTCAGGTTCACATCTGATGAAAACAATATTTCTCAGAAAAACATCAAAGAAAAGATATTTAATCCAGAAATGTGGAGCTAATGAACAGCACCTCCGTCTTCTGTACAGCATCTGGACTCAACACTGGATCTGGGCTCCTTTTGCATGAATTACTGCATCAATGCTGTGTGACATGGAGGAGATCAGCCTGTGGTTCTGCTGAGGTGTTCTTGAACCCCAGGTTACTTTGATGGGGATCTTCAGGTCATCTGCATTGTTGGTTCTGGTGTCTCTCATCTTCCTCTTGACAGAACTCCATAGCTACTCAATGAGGTTCTGGTAAGACCAACGTGTTGGCTAGTCAAACACAGTAACACCATGGTCATTGGACCAGCTTTTGGTACCTTTGGCAGTGTGGACTGGTCCCAAGTACTGCTGGAAAAAGCTTGTCAGCAGGAGGAGGCATGAAGTGTTCTAAAATGTCCTGGTGGATGGTTGTGTGGACTTCAGAAAACCCAGTGGACCAGAACCAGTAGGTGACATGGCACATGTGTAGGATCCGTCTGTGTGTTGTGGTTCTGGATGCGCTGACTCCAGCCTCAGTCCAATCCTTGTGAAGCTTCCCCAAATCCCTAAATGCAGTTCTCCCTGCCGCTGGTTCTGTTTTTCCTACCACACCTTTTTCTTCCACTCAACTTTCTTGGAATATGCCTGGATACAACTCTTTTTGAACAATCAGCTTCTTTAGCGAAGACCTTTTGTGGCTTTCCTTTGTGGAGGGCGTTAATTACTGTCTTCTGGACGTCTGTCCAGTCAGCAGTCTTCTCTATGATTGTTTAAGCCTAAAGCTGAATGTTGGGTTATCAGCTGAAAGGCTGAATCTTAAATCTTTACAGAAAACACTGAAGAGTATCACTCTGTGTGGAATTAAGCTATATGAGAAATAAATGTACTTTTTGATATTTGAATTCGTCAGGACATGTCTGTGTTTCCCCCCAGACTGCAGCAGATGATGATCTTAACTCATCAGATCTGATTTTGTTTTCTTTCACGCAGCTTCTCTGAAAACGTGTCCCTGATCTGAGCAGCCGCCATGTTTTACAGTCGCCTGCTGCTTTCTGTCTACATCCTCACCTTCCTGTTTGGGGTCCCTGCCAACATCCTGTCCTTCATCACCCTCTGCCGGAAGGTGTTTCGCAAGGGGGTGCCCATCGATGTCCTCCTCCTCAACCTCACCATCTCAGACCTAATTTTTCTGGCCTTCCTGCCATTTAAAATGAAAGAGGCGTACGACAACATGGCGTGGCTGCTGCCCTACTCACTGTGTCCACTGACTGGGTTTATCTTCTACGTCACCATCTACAACAGCACGCTGCTGCTCACAGCTGTGAGCGTGGAGCGTTACCTGGGCGTGGCCTTCCCCCTCAGATATTCTGTGTGCCGCCGGCCTCGCTACGCTATGTGGGCCTGCTTTACCTTCTGGGTGTTGACCTCCTGCAACCTCAGCATCGTCTACGTCCTGCCGTACTCTCAGTGGAGTTACGGCAGCAACACCAGCAGTCCTGTCCAACCTCCACCCACCTGCTACTTGAATTTCTCAAAGGCTGAGCTCGAAATCCTGCTGCCTGTTCGTCTGGAGCTCTTCCTTGTGCTCTTCTGCATCCCCTTCATCATCAGCTGCTTCTGCTATGTCAACTTCATCCTCATCTTGTCCCGCCTTCCCAGCATCAGCCGGAGAAGGAGGCTGCGATGCATTGGCCTGGCACTCGGGACGCTGATAGTGTTCACCGTCTGCTTTGTGCCTTACAACGCTTCCCACGTGGTGGGCTTCGCCCAACAGGAGAGCCAGGAGTGGAGGAACCTGGCGCTGCTCTCCAGCACCCTCAACGCCTGCCTGGATCCATTTATCTTCTACCTGTCATCAGCAGCAGTCAGGAGCATGCTAAACCGCTGCTTCAGGAGGATCACGGCCAAGATGCACATTCTGGGGTGTGCGCATCCTGGAACTCCTCACCGTCTTCAACACCAACTGTCGAGGTGTGAAAATTACAAGGCAGAAGCTCCACCCTGAAGAACCTGACACAATTTACACATTTATAGCTTTAAAGAATGTCGTTCATGATAAAGATGTGGATAAAGTGAAGCTCCTGAGAGCGATCTTCTGCAGGCTGTTCTTAACCCAGTAACCTTCCAGTATGAGCAGTTGATTTTGTTTGTGCTGATTCTGCTTTTCTAAGCAGCAAATCCAAAGCTGAGACTGAGTGATCCTCTGTTCTAGGACTGCACGGTACTAAGAAAACATGCCATACGCAACACTGTTGGTGAATGCTGCGACATAACGACATGAGTTGCTATAAATAAACAGATAATTCAAGTTTTAATGTCTGTCTGCTGTGGGTTCATGGCAAACATCAACCCAAGGTTATGAGTTGTTTGGAAAAATACTGGAAAAATTATTAAATTTGATGTTTTAGAACCAAAAGTTTCATTGAAAAAGTTGCTTCTTCTAAAAAGTCTTTTTGCTGCATTAAAGACCAAATATACTGCAGGCAAACAGACCCTGAATGCATGGTACTTCCATAATAAGCTAATATTTAGTGCAGCTCTAAATAATATGCATATTGCATATAGTGATATTGCAATAACAATAAATTTGTGATACATTGTGCAGCAAACAAGTAAAACTCACGTGTATTTGTCTTTAATTGTAATGTTCATCCTAACTAGGGTCAACATTACAACAACAGTTTAACAAAAGTAACATAGTCTGAACTCAAATTGTGCATTTTAAGCTCTAGAAATGATCCCTGCGACGGTTCTGTATCCAGAACCATCATCCATCACCGACTGATAGAACCACATGGAGCAGAGACTACTGTGGAGAACCTTAGTTCAGCTCTACAACAGAGAACAGCCTGATGTTAACCTCAGAGGAGTCAGCTTCTCTGGGCTCAGAGGCTTCTGGGATGGACCATCACACAATGAGAGCATGGATCAGTTCTTCAGATGTTGGTTGGAAAAGGAACATCCAGGCTGCTGTGAGGAACCAGTCCCTGCAGCCAGGCTCAGTGATGGGACGGTAAACTGTCTAAAACCTGCAGCCTCCAGTGAGAAGCTTTCCACTTTCAGTAGATGAGCCGGTCTTGGATTCAGCTCATGGACACATCATGTTCCCACCTCTTCCAGCTCTACGTAATCGAATCACCAACAGGACAGTAAACAGAGATGTCGTGTTTACTCTCACACCACCTGCTCAGGAGCTGCTTGTCACAGACAGGAAATGGCTGCAATCTGATCATCCGACAGTGTTTGAAGTACCTTCAGACCAGAAAGAGTCAGAGTTTACAGTGGGGCCTGAACACACCGTGGTCTAATCTCCGTGTTTACACTGCCTGCCAGCTGATATGACATCCTCAGCTTTTTAATTGGTGAAATCCTCGCTCCCATAAAACACTCCAACTTTAAACAGTGACTCTGTTCCTCTGAGTCACTGAAGGATGTTTGACCAGAGATCTGTTTCCATACCTTCTTCAGATACATGAAGCGGGAGTTTTAACAGGAGATCCCAAATTAAAGTTGTTTTTACCTAAACTGAACCAGTTTAGAGAAGGTGCTTCACGTTCAGCTTTTTACATTCAACACCAGAACCAGGAACATCTTTCTTATGTCCTTGAAGCCGTTCATTGATGGGCTCCAGGTGATGGTTGGTCCAGTTCTTTCTGCACCCTGGCCTCATTAATCCAGTGAATATCAGATTTGAAATGATCCTGGTCAATGATTTAAATTAGAATGGGTTTACCTCACGTCAACATCTGATGACTTTAGGGCTCATCATCTCGTCTAAATCCAAAATGTCCTGATAAATCATCTCTTTTTATTACCAATAAGCCACACAGAAACAGGCATTTTCTCTGGTGACCTAAGTGACCAGTGCATCATGGGTCCAGTCAGAGACAAAAATCCCCATTTTTAACCTCTAACCATCAAAATGAGACTTGGCCAGAACTTCAGTGAGCAGGTCATATTTTATTGATTGCTGGTGTTGATCTTGCCTGGACCTAGTTGTATATGTTTAATCATTTTATTGATAATCATGCTCCTTTTCATCATTGAAGCCTAAAGGGTCGAGTCGCTCCTTGGTTTACCACCGACTTACACAAGGGAAACCAGCATTGGGCACAGAGCAAGACATACTGGCTTTGAGGATCGCAGAAGAGGAAATGATCCAAGCCCATACCATGATACAGCCTCCTACCATAACAGAGCCTGGTTGCTGACAACAGGCTGGATGCTCCTCTGCCAACAAACATCTGGAGAACTGACGTTTGTTCTCCCTGTGTGATGGTCCAACACACAGTGGGACACAGATCAAGCAAATACATGAAAATCATGTGCATTGAATATATTCGCTTTATACTTTAGCTCATTTCTCGGTTAGCGAAACTAAAGGAATCGTGTGAGCAGCTCATTTTTAAACTTTCCTGCATATTTTATATTGAAACAAACCAGCAACTTTCCACGTCTGTGACTCCAGATCCGATAAACAATCTTTGATTCAGATGTTGCCCTGTGATGGACTGGTGACCTTTCCAAGGTGACCCCGCCTCTCGCCCCTGGACTGCTGGAGAGAGGCACCAGCTCCCCGTGATCCGTGATGGAATAAGCCGTATAGAAGATAGATGAATGAATGATAGGGAAGTCTGCAGGAGATCACCCTTTAACATTTGGTAACTATAAAACAATTTATGAATTCAGAAATAAAACTGATTGGGAAACATGTATCTCCTGACTCGCTGCTCAGTGAAAACATACATTTGTCTCCAGATTAATTAGCAGGTTGTGTGAAGTTCAATAATATTTGCAAGAAGTGAGAAAATATCAGATATCAAGAAATCTGTTCTTCTAATTCAATCAAACATATTTCAGAAAAACAAAATAACTAAACCAAAGATCAGAAAAGACCCCAAAAAAAATCAACTAACAGAAAGCAGAAACATCTTCTTGTACAGTTAAGCTGGAGTCCCCAGACCAACGCAGCGCGGTGCGCAACTGAAGTGGAAGTTATTCATGTTTTCAACATTTTTTAGCAAATCAAAAATCTGAAGAGTGTGGCATGCAAATATATTCAGCTGCTTTTGTTGTGATGCCTCTAAATAAAATCCAGTTCAACAACAAACCCCAAAATAACGGCAGCTGGACCTACTGCAGAGATTCTGCAAAGTTCTGACTCAGTGGGGGTGAATACAAATACATGTCACACGTTTCAGAGATTTATTCATTTAAAACATGTTTTTTCTTCCTTCCATTTTATGCGCTACTCTGTGTTGATCTGTCAGAAAATCCCAACAAAATTCACTCGGTTGAAATGTGACAAAATGTGGAAAACTTCACGGGGTGTGAATGTTTTCCAGGTGCTGTATCCCCCTAATATTTTAAAGCAGAAAATATTTCTCCCAAACACACAAATCAACTTGTTTCAATGTCTTTACTCAAAAAATTAAATACGACAAAAAGGCTCCAAATAAGAGAGAAAACAGTTTTCTTACAGTATCAGGATTCAACGCTAGTTTTTAAGTGCAACCTGCAGAGATTTCTTCCTTCGTGTTTCCAGAGTCCGACAGACCCACTGCAGAGTTCCGACCCGTTATTGCTGTTGTTTGAAAACATAAAGGAGGAACTGACAGAAGGGGGCGCTGCAGCCCACACATGGAGACTGAAATGAATACGCTTCATCACATCCACACTGACACACTCGGTACCAACAGTGGTGTTTGGATTCCGGTCGTGCTCCAGAGTTTCCATGATCACTCACGGGCTTTTTGGCCCGGTCCGTTCCGAAAGTTCAAGTTCTGCATATTTTATTTACTTGGCATTACACAAATATTACAACACATGACAGCGGGGTCACAGATCTGCACATATTAATGTAGGCCAGAACTTCATCAGCACCATCAGCAAAGGCACAGTCTGTAACGGTCACATGGGTCCAAAGGGACACTTCAGAACCTTCCCTCTCTAATAAAAACAGCTCTGAGGCAGAACAAGAAGAATCGGATCCATCATGTTGTTGAACCTGCAGCAGAATCCTGTTTGGAAGATGATGTCTGGTTCTGTTCTGGAGTCCAAAGGGTCACTCACTAAGTCAGAACCTGGAGTTTAAACCTTGATCTGTGCCGCAGTAACATACATTTCGACTTTTAATAAGAACCTCTTTTAAAGTTTTACAAGATAAATGAACAAATATGGAACATCAGCAGAAAACGGATCAGCGAATAATTTGGATTCGTTTTCAAAAATGAGCAAAAAAAACCAAAACATTTTGTTTATTTTTTAAATATAAAATAAATTAAATATGAGCTGCTTTTTATTTTCACACTCAAAGTTAGAAGGAATAACTAAATAAAATTTATAGCAAAGAATAAAATGCTGTTTATTATCTGTTGTTCCGCTAGATGTCGCCGTTCTGGCAAAGATCCACCGGGTTGGATTCTTCTGGTTCTGAGGTGGAAAAACCAGCCACGTCATCCACAGAAAACTCTGCATTAATCTGTGAAAACTGGCATGAAATGTGCTGGAGACACCTGGACCCAACCTGGAGCTACCTAGAAGAACACCCCCGGCTCGATTGTTTCATTTCTGTTTTCCAGGGATTTCATTTTTCACGTATTTAAAAGCAAAACTTTTACAATTTGTTTTATCTCTACTTGTCCCTTTACTGAAAGAAAATTGGCTCAAAATTCAATTATTTAAAAGCAAAAGCCAGTTTCTGAAAATAAAATCTATTTATGAAAGAGATGCACGAACCTAAATCTTTCCGTTAAAAGTTCAAAATTCATGAATTTAGAGTTAAAAGTTTTCATTTGAGCCGTTCTTTCATACCTGAACCTGATTGGACGGTGGTGGTTCAAACTGTCCAATCACAGTTATGGCGTTTCAGATAAACTGCTGCAGGTTCTGAAACAGAAACTAAACTAAAAACAAAACCAAAAAACTCCATTTGGAGTAAAAGTCAAGAAACGGCACCAGAACGTTGTAGAATTGCTTTGTAAAACCCACTTTAGTCCCAGAATCAAACCATCCACCATTTCATTTGTGAAGGAGTCATCACCGTCCAGTCAGGTTCAGTTAGGTCCAGGTTTAACTCCAGAACTAAAAGGTCAGAGTGGAAGTCATGGCGGAACATTTTTTAAACAGAACCTGACCCGAAACAAAACAAAAATCAAGGATTTTTCAAACTTGATCTCAGAATCTGATTATTATCCCTAAATTCTGTTCTTAAATAGGTTCTTTCAGATAAAAAGTGGCTAAACGTGCATTTGGTTCAAATCTATAATTATAAATATGTCTTCATGCGGACCTCAAAATGCTTCAATTTGAGGAGCTTAAAGGCATCTGTGAGAGAATGTCCTGCCTAAAGGTTCTGGAGGTCCATTCTCAGTCCCAACCTTCAAATACAATCGAACATGTTGAACACGTTAGATGCAGACGCGAACAAGCGGTTCTGATGGTTTCATGGTTTAGAACCTAAAAGAGCATCTGATGAAGCACCAGAAACGTTCAGAGCCAGAACACGTGTGATCTGATTCTTACAGCAGCTGGACGTGGCGAGCCAATCGGCACGAAGCTGCGAGCGAGCAGGCACGTAGGTTTGGTCCGAGTGATGAAGCTCCGACAGCTTCGTTTGGATTAAAGAGAAGAGGCTCAGCGGCACTGCAGCAGAAAACCCAAACATCTGATCGTTATTGCATAACGAGGCGCTGCTTATGTCCGAACCACAGAGACGGTTTCCGTCAGAAAGTCCAGTTTGAAGACATTTTCCAACCCAGCACCAACAGACTTGCTTCTCTGACACCAACAGACCCCACTACGTTTCGCCTGGCAGGAAAACAAGTTTGGTTTCTTAAATCTAAAGCTGTTAGTTTGTGACTAATGAGCAGAACCCTGTTGGGAAGAACCCGTCCAATTAAAAGGTTCCCTTCGTACCAGCTGATTTTAACCCAATCAGGCACTTTGAAAAAGACGACCCATTAGAAGGCGGAGTTGAAAACCGTTTCAGTAAACCTTATTGCACATCAGAACCGGTTCTAAACTAAAACAAGGATCTGAAATCAGGAGAATTTAAGTTAAAAAGAGAAAAGATCCATAAATATCAGGAGCAGTAAAACCCAAACGGTCCTCATCTCACGCCTGGATCACTGGTTCCAAACGCTTCATCAGGTTGTTGTTGGCAGAGTTTTCACCTCCCACCCACATAAGGCTGCTCAGCAGTTGGATCAGGACCGCTTCGTCTACAGGTTCTAACAGGCTGCTTTCTTCACAGCACATAAACCCAGAGAGTTAAAGACAATCAGGAGGGAGTAGCAGGCTTCATCACTGATCGCCTCTGGAGCTCCATGGGCATTCAGGCGAAGTACATGGTCCTCAGGGTGTCATGGTGGATCTGCACGGCCTTGGCCAGCGCCTGGGGGTCCCTGCCGTTACTCTGCCCTGAGATGTGGCTGCCCTCAGCGCTGAGGCAGACAGAAACAACAGTGAGACACGGACAAAGGACGGATCTCCACCACTGAACTGGGCTCAGCAGGACAAACCTGATTTCCCCATTTTGATCTCCACACTTTATTTTTCTTCTACATTCTAGATTAAAGATTCTAAAAATCTGTATTTTTCTTTACCTTAATAAATCTGAGGTCTAAGTTTCAAACCTTCATTAGATCAACATGATGGGAGTTTGTTAAAGTCAGAGTCCAGTTAGACCATCCATCAACTGACAGGTTCTGAATGTATCCATGAACATCAGCTGCAGCAGTGATCCGTTTTCCACTCTCTGACTCGAACTAACAACCGACTGTTAATCAGGATTTTAGCTTCCTAGAGCTAGCATGTGATAAACTACCTGAGGATGGACTGCTGGAGTTTGAGTGGCAGACGGACCATATGCAGAAAAGTGAGACTTTTAGCTGCTTCCATTCACTGCTGCTACATTTTACAGAACCACCAGTCGATAAAACGTATTCTGGCCACACAGGAGGTTTTAACACTGCAGTTATTCGCTGCAAATGAAAATTACAGGCAGCCTGGGTTTGTGTTTTTAAATGCCAGGGTATGGTACCAGTTTGTTAGGTCTCCAAGCCACTACCTCTCAGAAACATCTCTCCTGACTTTCTCCTCCCCACTGGATACTAATGGACCAACTAGATCTTCCCATATGACCAAAGAGTATAGCTATGATGAGCTACAAGCCTGAACACACGAGAGGAAAAGTTGGATCTTTGGCACCAGCAGCGTCTCACAAAGATACAATCTGATTCAATTTCTTTTGTTTCATTCATGGAAAACATGAAGAACTGCTTGGCACACAGGAGGTGCTTTGCAAGGACTTGCTGGTTGAAAAGTGGCCACCTAGTGGTGAGGTACCTCCCTGCTTCCTGAAGACATGACCTTCACGTTCTCTTCATTGCTTGAGATCTTTGTCCTGACACGTCTTCTGCCCGGTTCTGGCAGGAACATATGAAGGACCTGCTAACCTGCTGTCCTACCGGACATTTCTATGGACACTATAGACTCAGCATGTTTAAGTGAAAGCTTGAGGGCTGATGCAGCAGATGGTGACATCAGAATAGATTTTTATCCTAACAGTTTAAAGGCTGAATGTTTTTCCCTCTTCTGTTTCCCATCCATATTTAGACCTTCAGGCCTGCAGCTGCTTCTTTTGTCCACTAATGTGGACTTAAACCTGATTTTATTTAGGAACAAACTTTCAGGCTGTCTGTGTTTCATCCAGCACTGTGGAGCTTTTTTCTGCACAAACTCAAGAAGACCTTCAGAAGACCTGGGGGCAAGCGATCACAATGTCTAGATCACAGAAAGGAAAGAGGTTCATAAAACTCACCTGTCGTGCTCTTTGTCCACCAGGTGGTAGCGAGCGCGGAAGGCCACCAGGTGGGCGTAGTAGGCCGGAGCTGGGATGGAGACTGAGCGCGTGCAGCGGACGTAGGTGTGGCACAGCTGGTAGGTGAGGAGCTGGAACTCGTCTGCAGTGAAACAGTTATCGTCCCAGAGGACGTGGTAGTGGGACGGCCGACTGGTGCCCTGCAGGGAGGAGACAGATGCCGAGCGTCCGTCACTCAACAATCAGCAGAGAAAGAGGAAACCGACTTATTGCAGGACTGAGATTTGAAAGCAGGGCGGCAGCTGGTTGAGTGTAAAGTTGAAAGTTCACCTGGATTCCAGCGTGGCTGCACAGGTAGAAGTCAAACTCATACGGATGAGTGATGTCCGTGTCCACAGTGGTTCCTGCCGGAATGTTCCCACTTCGTCCAACCTGACAGAACCAGAACCAGTTTGTTTATTCAGATAAAAACATGATCCAAACAAGGGGTGTCCAAAGTGTGGCCCGAGGGCCATTTGTGGCCCTTGGAATGATTGTATGTGGCCCCCAGCAGAGAAAGAAACAAACTTTTTTCATTTATTTTTGGGATGACGTTTTTTCAGACAAATGAAACTTGTTGAAATGAAAATGTTACCAACATAAAGTCAGTCTTTAAATGAACCCGTTGCTTATCTTTCGTTTCATAGAAACACAAACATGCAGCGAGTTTTACTCGAAACGGACCTTGGCTGACCCGTCCAGGAGCTCTGGCTGAGAGCGGCCCATCTCCTGTTCTTCTTTCCTTTTTCCTCTTTATCTTTTGAATGAATAATCATCTACAGACCCATTTACTACAAAGGTTTGACTGCTTTGTTTTATTAAAACACTGCGTGGTTAGATGTCGTTGAGGTAAAAAAAAAAGATTTCTTCGAGGCCTGCAGCTACTTCCTCTGTTTCTGCAACAGGAGGAGGTCCTCCTACAGGAAGCTGCAGACTGGTGATATGATGATTTCCTGACATGTGACTCCAGGACCATACAGAACCTTTAGTTCCTCTGAACTTCTCTCTGAAAAATCCACCAATGTCCCCTGAAGCTCCATTAGGAAAGGTAGTTTTAAACATCACCTTCTAAACCTAGAAGCTTTACAGCGACTGGAGTTTTAACCTTAAATGTCTAGTCAAACTGGTCACCTCCCAGTTTGTGGTGTTTCACTCCACAGTATTAGGTCCTGCATCTCTCACCCGCTCGCTGCGATCTGCACAGAAGAGCCGTGTGTGATGGCGCTTCTGGACCACGATGAAGGTGATCCCTGGCTGGTACTCCTTCTCCAGACTGATGCACGCCTCCCTGATGGCCAACAGCTCGTAGTGCAGAACCTGCACAAACAGACCAACATGGAGGCCATCACTGAGCATTCTCACTTCATGCAAAGTAGGGTGTCTCTCTGAGAAGTAGGGTCTAGTTGTTCTGGTGTTTGGGTAGAGAAGGTGGCTGTGAAACATTTGACATTTTAACTCTATGTTCTCTCTTTCAGACTCTAACCTTGAAAACTGGATCAGAGTTTATCTGTTCTTTCTTTCTAGATGAAACGACTAAAGGAGCTACATCCATTAACATTCACTTTTCCTTCCCATAGAAAGTACTCCTGGATCAGTGCTTCTTTGTTCTCTTTGTGTCTCTGCTCTGTTCTCTCAAACCTCCAGTCGGTCGTGGCAGATGGCCGCTCACACTGAGCCTGGTTCTGGTTCTGCTGGAGGTTTCTTCCTGTTAAAAGGGAGTTTTTCCTCTCCACTGTCGCTACATGCATGCTCAGTATGAGGGATTGCTGCAAAGTCAACACCAGTGACTGTCCACTGTCTCTACATGCTCATCCAGGAGGAGTGAATGCTGCAAGTCACTGACTGGATGCAATCTGCTGGGTTTCCTTAGATAGAAAAACTTTTTATCCAATTTGAATAAATAACTGAATCTGACTGAACTGTTCAATGATT
Organism: Girardinichthys multiradiatus; assembly: GCF_021462225.1. Lineage (NCBI taxonomy): Eukaryota > Metazoa > Chordata > Actinopteri > Cyprinodontiformes > Goodeidae > Girardinichthys > Girardinichthys multiradiatus. The sequence continues at coordinate 42,793,395 of NC_061806.1, forward strand.
ACGATTAATAGGAATGAATGAACCTGACTGTTGTGAAGAACTTTGAGACGACCTGCGATGTGAACTTAGGATATATAAATAAACTGGATTGATTTTTATTGAATTTTAGTTGCTCTGCTGCAGAAAATTGGCTCAGTCCCTTTTTCGATATTAATTTGGAAGAAGCCAGCTGTCATAATGTCTTCATTTAAATGTTTTTTCACAAGTTAAAGAAAGTCTCAAATCTATCTTGTCTCCTCCGCAGCTCAGAACTGCGACTTTGTGAAGGATTAAACTGGCTTTAATGGACTTTGAATTCTTCTCTGTTTCCATCTGATCCTAATATAGATGAACACATTAGGAGTAATATTTCAATGTTTCATTGAACTGTTCAGAGGTGGCAGCGAAGGGTCACCTGTCTGAACTGCCCCTCTGACACTCCGTCTCTGTAGAAGATGATCCTGGTCGGCTTGTACCGCGTCGACTTGTAGAACTGGATCAGGAGCTCTCTCACCATGGAAGCCAGGTCCTGGATGACCTCCTGCCTGGGCTTCTGGACCCGGACGGTAGCGCAGTATCTGCTGGGGTGGGCGTCCATGCTGCCGACCACCTGCAGAGGAAGATCAGCTGGAGGGTTAGAGCGGGGTGGTGCAGACGTACAGTGACATCACAGCAGGGCTCGACATGAAGCTAGATGTTGGAGCTTTGAAGCTCGTAATGATGCTACATTTATCTTCTCTGAGATCACTTCATAACGTCTCCTTTCACCTCAGTTTTCAGGGTTTTTTCCAGAAAAGAAAACACCTTGATGGATATGGTGAAGACATCCAGGGCATTTTAAATGCTTCAACTGTAGGGGGCAACATAGAGCCACAAGCCTACTGCCCTGCTAGAGTTTGAGGAGTTTTTGTGGTTAAATTTAAACAGGATCGCAGCAGAGGATCCAGATGCATGTTTAGGTTGGTCAGACTTCCTGCAGGAATATGCCAGATGTTCTCACCGCAGCGATCGATGGCTTCTTCCCATCTCCGGCTGGAGGATGAGTGACGTCCGCTCCGAGGAAGATGATTGGCTGATGGAACACAGATGGTCTGAAGGAAAATAAAAGCAAAAAACTTCCATAAACAAAACAAGTCAGAGTTGACCATCTTCATGAGCTCTGAAAGAATGAGGAGATAGAAAACCTCCAGGAGACAGCAGCATGATCCGTTTTCCACTCTCTGACTCGAACTAACAACCGACTGTTAATCAGGATTTTAGCTTCCTAGAGCTAGCATGTGATAAACTACCTGAGGATGGACTGCTGGAGTTTGAGTGGCAGACGGACCATATGCAGAAAAGTGAGACTTTTAGCTGCTTCCATTCACTGCTGCTACATTTTACAGAACCACCAGTCGATAAAACGTATTCTGGCCACACAGGAGGTTTTAACACTGCAGTTATTCGCTGCAAATGAAAATTACAGGCAGCCTGGGTTTGTGTTTTTAAATGCCAGGGTATGGTACCAGTTTGTTAGGTCTCCAAGCCACTACCTCTCAGAAACATCTCTCCTGACTTTCTCCTCCCCACTGGATACTAATGGACCATCTAGATCTTCCCATATGACCAAAGAGTATAGCTATGATGAGCTACAAGCCTGAACACACGAGAGGAAAAGTTGGATCTTTGGCACCAGCAGCGTCTCACAAAGATACAATCTGATTCAATTTCTTTTGTTTCATTCATGGAAAACATGAAGAACTGCTTGGCACACAGGAGGTGCTTTGCAAGGACTTGCTGGTTGAAAAGTGGCCACCTAGTGGTGAGGTACCTCCCTGCTTCCTGAAGACATGACCTTCACGTTCTCTTCATTGCTTGAGATCTTTGTCCTGACACGTCTTCTGCCCGGTTCTGGCAGGAACATATGAAGGACCTGCTAACCTGCTGTCCTACCGGACATTTCTATGGACACTATAGACTCAGCATGTTTAAGTGAAAGCTTGAGGGCTGATGCAGCAGATGGTGACATCAGAATAGATTTTTATCCTAACAGTTTAAAGGCTGAATGTTTTTCCCTTGTTGTGGAATTTTCTTATCAAAGTGGGTAGAAGTTGACTCATAACAAGAGAAAATCCGGACTTTGTCTTATAAGTTTTATTCAAAGGCATTCAGCGTTTGAAGACCCTGACACTGAGGTTAGTCAGTGAAACAGAGCCCCGATCAACATTTACACACAGTATTTATACCAGAACATGACAGTGTTATCTCAACTTCAAAGAGTCTGTGTTTTACGACCCCAGACCCTTCCCGGGTTCAGAGGTGACTAGGTTACCTAGGAACAACCATCTACTCTCCAAGAGGCATCACCCTAACGAATGCCCTTAACCATTAAACTTCTGATAATGGCTTTTACAGCTTCCTCCTCTAACACAGATGTTCACTGGAGTGAGGTAAACCAAAGGTCATACACTGTGGAATGCTTACTGCAAGAATTTCCATCACATTCCTTTCTTCTGATTACAAGATAATCACAACTAAAGGAAAATTCTTCAAAACCATCACCCCTCTCAGCTAACAGATAATCCAAAGCCATTCTAGTTTGCAAACTCATCGTTCTAATAGCTTAGGCTGATTGAAGTATAAGTTGTGACCGTATGTAGTAAGTGAGCTAGATAACATACTCCAGACCAAGTAGCAGGCAGATACAGATATGATCTATTTCCACACATCCAAACCATGTTCTTAGGACACGAGAACCCATCTCTACTAGGAAAAGTAACAAGAACCCTGGTTAATTTACCTGCCATGCCATACAATTGACTTCCATTCGGTAAGGCTGTAAGATTAAGAGTTAACACAAAAGGATCTGGAGCCAAAGATTCTGAAATAGTATACGGATCAGTCCTGACAGGACAAGGTCCAGATGTATTACTGTGGATCAAGGCACATGAAACTGGTATAATAGTTTTACAACCCACCGTCTTTCCAAGGAAATAAGGTGTGCTTTCCTCCTGAGCAATACAAATATCTGGATCTTTAATTGGATTTCTATTACCCCGAAATCTATAAAGAGTTCCTGTAGACGCACACGTTAAATTAGTCTCACTAGAAAATTTACTAACATTTCTGCTTGTCTGTACAGCATAATTCCTCACCCAAGGAAAAATGACCTCCACCAACCGGTTATCTGGAAAGAAAGTAGCTAGAGTATAAGCAGTATCAATAGGAACTGGTACCAAAAATGGTCGATCATTAATAGCATGTGGAATCAAACAACAAACATAGCAACTGTCCTTTCTTATCTTCCTCACGGTTTGATGCATCAGTTGCCACCAGACATTATCAGTATGATCATAGTAGTCAGAAAAGTGATGGATCTCTCTTCAAATCAGCTGATGAGCATTATTAACACAATTCCTCAAATTAGCCTTACATTGTCTTTGCTGCACCTTTTCCCAAATGAACACAAGAGTTATAAAAATACTTGAAATACCAATCATTAGCATCAGAACAGACCATCTTCCATTTAACTGCATCGTGACCTTGAAGTGGAATGTCCTTTCTTCTGGTACTGAAAGCAAACAGTTTCTTTTTTTAAAGAAAACAAATTATAAACACAACTTAAAAAACAAAAAATCCTGCCGACTCTCCTGAGTGGCTTCAAGCTGCCCTGTTACCAGTCTGGTACAGGTGGGCGGTCGTAGGAAGCTCCTCTAGAAATATATTTAGAAACAGGAACTCTAACCTGCTTAAGAAATTAAGGAGAATAAGCATCGTGGCGCATATTTGACTGTCTCTCTGTTGCAGGCGTCACCAGTTCATCCAGAGAAAGGTTATGTGCAAATGTGTAGAGGTCTTCCCTGTATGTTTCCTATGTGTCTCTCACTGTGGTGTGTGTGCAGTGAGGCAAATGACCTTATGACTTCTAACTTTCAGGCAATGCGATGGCCTTAAGTAGATTCTGAAATAACGTTGCACTGCCCAAGGGATTATTGTGCCCTTGTAAGAACAGTGTTCTTCAACCACCTGTTCAATCACTCGCCAGTGATCAGCTTACAGTTCTTTATCTTGTGGTGGTCCGCTGTCCTCACACCTTTCAGGCCGTGGATGATCCAGTTGGAAGATGACTTGCGTCCTGGAAGCCAGATGAAACTGGAGGAGCTGGAGCTTTCCTGCAGCTTTCCTGCAGCTTTTCTGGCTGTCTAGTAGGATCTGATATGGGCCATTCCAGCACCTGGACTTCCTGTGTTTTCTCCTAAATTCTCTGACCAGAATCCAGTCGCCAGGAATAAAGGACTGGAGGGTGGAAGTGGCTGTTTCTGGTAATGCAGCCTTCACTGTCTGTGAAACTTGAGAAAACACAGTGGACAGGTTTTGACAGTAAAACAACATCCTATCTCCACACAAAGATGTGGAAGAAAATTATCTTGGCAATATCCCCATGTCCAAATTAGGAGACCTGCCACACAGCACTTCAAAAGGACTGAGATTTGCCTGTGTCCTTTGTCTCAATCTCATATAAGTGAGAACAGGGCCTTCACAACACTTGGCTAATTTTCAATTCAAAGTCCCCTTCTCAAACATAAGTGCTTAACTACATGAACTTCATCAAAACATCCAACAAAATCCAAATAATTGATCTTCTGACTTCACCTGATATACTAGCAATGACCATCAGCTAAATATTCTGAATATCAAAAATGTGACATGATGTTTGAGGAAGGTCTGATTACAGGTCAACATTTCATAGTTTCAGAATACCCAAAAAGAATTTCAAAAATGGTCTAATCTATGGAGATGTAAAATTTCACAAAAGAATCAACACCATAATTTCAGAGAGGTTTTCAGAATGTGGTCTCAGGGAGCTATGCACCATTTATATAAACAAAGTACAACGTCTCTCTCGCATTGTCACTAAGTCCTCACTGGAGGTCTGAGCTACCCTTTTTCCCATGAGTGCTAAAACTTTTGGAACCCCATGTTACTTTATTCTGACATTCCCCTCTTCTGGCGCAGGGTCCAACCCATGCGACAATCCAGCAAAAAGTTTGTACAAAAATGTTTTAGTAACCAAGATCACATAACCTAGAACCAAAGAAATGAATTCTGACATAACTATGTGTCACTATGAATTTAACGAAAGCAACATAAAGAAAATCCAGATGTTTTTAACTGCAATTCAGTTCCATTAACAACTAAACACAAACTTTAGTTATTCAGTTCATCAATGTTTCACTTAGAAATTAGTCACATATCATCCTAATTTGTCTTGTACAAAGATGAGTATTAGATTAATGGACATCCAATGTAATTTGGATGAATAAACCCTACAAATTGAATCTAATAAATAATTCCCACCAAGTATAAAGGCATGACTCTGATTCTTTATCAAAAATATATTCCTTACTTTTGGCATATCTTGAATTGTCAGCTAGCTTAATGGTACCAGGGAAACTTTCAATCTAATAAATCACCAATGATTCTGCATGCAAAACTAATTCTTCAAACTAGTTTAAACTATTTCATTAACCTTTTAATAATAAAACACATAAATCTAAAAGTCATGCTACATCCTTAATCATTATACAAAAAAAAACATGTTTTTAAGGCAACAATCACTACAAGCATTTTGACTCTATTGTCTCTTAAACAGTGTTAAAACTCAGGAAGGGAGGTGCTGAGCGTTACCATGACAGCAAAGGCATGAACCAATCTAGTAGGTGGGCGGAGTCAGGCAGAACTAACCTTTGATTGACAGCCTATGGGCGGACCCACAGTTTCTTCATCCCATCCCACATTAGTGTAACTTAAACTGCAAAACTGTTAACATGCACCTACCTCAGAAACAAGCTGCTTATTAACTCTCCTGAAAACTCAAAGTTTAATCAATCTGGGATTTAGAAACATTATTCTAAACATGGATTATTGTTTCATGCAACATATAAACAAACATTCATTCCAACAAAACAAAGACAAAACATCAAAGACAGACAAATGGCCAAATTTGAAGCTTCAAGAATTCAAAGAAATTTTTAACAATCTCTTTTCAGAATATGTTTTCTCAACCATATCTTTTAATGCTATAATTGATCAATGTTGTTATGACAATCTTCAGGATTGTTTTTTTTAAAAATGAGTGCACATATTCCAAAAAATCTCAAAGTATTTAGAAGCACAGCAACAGTTTTCTCTTATATGAATCCAAATTTACTGATGCTGAAACCTTTTGCTAATTCTTTGTACTGTAACTCTGTAATAATAACTACAATCCTGTTCGTGACGCCAAAATTGTTGTGGAATTTTCTTATCAAAGTGGGTAGAAGTTGACTCATAACAAGAGAAAATCCGGACTTTGTCTTATAAGTTTTATTCAAAGGCATTCAGCGTTTGAAGACCCTGACACTGAGGTTAGTCAGTGAAACAGAGCCCCGATCAACATTTACACACAGTATTTATACCAGAACATGACAGTGTTATCTCAACTTCAAAGAGTCTGTGTTTTACGACCCCAGACCCTTCCCGGGTTCAGAGGTGACTAGGTTACCTAGGAACAACCATCTACTCTCCAAGAGGCATCACCCTAACGAATGCCCTTAACCATTAAACTTCTGATAATGGCTTTTACAGCTTCCTCCTCTAACACAGATGTTCACTGGAGTGAGGTAAACCAAAGGTCATACACTGTGGAATGCTTACTGCAAGAATTTCCATCACACCCTCTTCTGTTTCCCATCCATATTTAGACCTTCAGGCCTGCAGCTGCTTCTTTTGTCCACTAATGTGGACTTAAACCTGATTTTATTTAGGAACAAACTTTCAGGCTGTCTGTGTTTCATCCAGCACTGTGGAGCTTTTTTCTGCACAAACTCAAGAAGACCTTCAGAAGACCTGGGGGCAAGCGATCACAATGTCTAGATCACAGAAAGGAAAGAGGTTCATAAAACTCACCTGTCGTGCTCTTTGTCCACCAGGTGGTAGCGAGCGCGGAAGGCCACCAGGTGGGCGTAGTAGGCCGGAGCTGGGATGGAGACTGAGCGCGTGCAGCGGACGTAGGTGTGGCACAGCTGGTAGGTGAGGAGCTGGAACTCGTCTGCAGTGAAACAGTTATCGTCCCAGAGGACGTGGTAGTGGGACGGCCGACTGGTGCCCTGCAGGGAGGAGACAGATGCCGAGCGTCCGTCACTCAACAATCAGCAGAGAAAGAGGAAACCGACTTATTGCAGGACTGAGATTTGAAAGCAGGGCGGCAGCTGGTTGAGTGTAAAGTTGAAAGTTCACCTGGATTCCAGCGTGGCTGCACAGGTAGAAGTCAAACTCATACGGATGAGTGAACAGAGGAAGTAGCTGCAGGCCTCGAAGAAATGGAAAAATCTGTTTTTTATTGTGTTTTTTTTTTTTACCTCAACGACATCTAACCACGCAGTGTTTTAATAAAACAAAGCAGTCAAACCTTTGTAGTAAATGGGTCTGTAGATGATTATTCATTCAAAAGATAAAGAGGAAAAAGGAAAGAAGAACAGGAGATGGGCCGCTCTCAGCCAGAGCTCCTGGACGGGTCAGCCAAGGTCCGTTTCGAGTAAAACTCGCTGCATGTTTGTGTTTCTATGAAACGAAAGATAAGCAACGGGTTCATTTAAAGACTGACTTTATGTTGGTAACATTTTCATTTCAACAAGTTTCATTTGTCTGAAAAAACGTCATCCCAAAAATAAATGAAAAAAGTTTGTTTCTTTCTCTGCTGGGGGCCACATACAATCATTCCAAGGGCCACAAATGGCCCTCGGGCCACACTTTGGACACCCCTTGTTTGGATCATGTTTTTATCTGAATAAACAAACTGGTTCTGGTTCTGTCAGGTTGGACGAAGTGGGAACATTCCGGCAGGAACCACTGTGGACACGGATTACTCCCTCCTGCACCCTATACATTTTAATAATTACAGGTACAGTGTCCCCGGTCGTGGAGGCGGATGGCATGTTGGTGGTCAGCTGGTCGTGGTGTATGGTGTGGAGCACCCAGAGGAAGGGGTTGAGCCAGCAGGGCACTGGGAGATGTGTGCTACAACTGCGGTATGGCACCTCTACCACCCCAGCAGGGCCAGTATCCACAGATGGGTGGACACCCGTCTTATAGCCCATACTGACACCCCTGAGGAGGACCAAGGCAGCGTGGGCACAGCAGATCCCATGTTGCCTGAACACAGCAACCTCCTAAACCACTGTTCTCCTTTTTGGCATGTGGACAAATGCTTCAGCATGAACAATATTTTTACAGCCAGTGGCAGAGGCATATGCTGACATCTACTGGAGACTGTTGACCGAACCTCCAAGCAGCATCTTCTCTGTGTATCAGCTGTGGAAACCCTGGATTCAAAGTCTCAGCCCCTACACCTCTCCGCCTGACCCGCCCCATGTCACTCTGTTCTACGACCGTTGTCACACAGAATGGTACCAGATTTGTTTAATGAAACAGTAGAAGGTAGGACATGGTTTATTTTATCCAAAAATATTTATGTGGCTCTTGAGGGTGTGGCTGCAACAGTTGATTTAACACCTGACCAAGCAGAATGGTATTTACTGTCAGATGAAGCTGTTCCTCATGTTTCTTTTTCTTTGCATCCTGAGTATCAAGCTAAGGAATTGGGAGGAGTGGTAAAGCGCTCTCTGGCAGCTGGGGACTGGCAGGACACCTCAGTCACCAACTTAAGTTTGGTTACAGAGTTCTCAAAACAGGTTCCAGAGAAACTAACCGAGGGACCTCAGCCAACCACGTCCAATGCTGAGTGGGTCCTGCTGAAGGTGATCAAATGAAGTGGTCAGAACCCAGGTGGACCGGTCCATTCCAGGTCACAGACAGAACCTCACATGCGGTGAGACTCAAGGGTAAAGGCGACACCTGGTACCACTGGAGTCAGTGTACAGTGACAGACGCTCCGCAGAGATCCCTCGCTGAGGTCCAGGAAAATCTGAGAGAGAACACGACAACAGAAGAGCTACCTTCTCACCCTATAGAAGGGGCAGAATAATCCCCTAGGGGTGAGGAGAAATCATCATACCCATAGGTTAGTCTACACCTTGGGTTCAACAATCTGTAAAAGTATTCATACCCACATAGGGGCAGAATAATCCCCTGGTATGAATCTCAGGCTCCAGGTCAGTCTACACCTGTGAGTTGAAGACCAGGACAGCATACAGCAGAAGAGTAAGTACCTCTGAGTATAATTGTCTTTGTACTCATGAAAATAATCTTACAGTTAAAAAATCCAAAAGAAGTGGCTGTTAAGTGAGATGAGAATATGAGCAAATATAAGATAAACAGCGAGGAAATGTTGGAATAATTGAATATAGATTTATCTTATATATTTTCCTTTTCTATTAATTTGACTATTTGATCTTTATAACCTTTCATGATGTATGTGTGAGTAAGGATGTGATGAGTTTGTCTGCAGGCAAGGATCAAAGGTGGAGCTGAGAAAGAAGCAGTCACAGATGAGGAGGTCATAAAGTTGAAGGCTGATTGTGCTGAACAGAAGAGACACTGATCCTAAGATTGGAGGAGACTGTGGAAGTGTGTTGTTACAAGATAATGGTGTTTATGACCTGTTTACAATGAAGCTGTTTTTCCCATCCTTAGAGAGCGACGTTTTTTGTAACTAGGGAGCCCCAAAGATAATAAAAAGAGAGGAACGGACAGATGGTTTTCAGAGTGGTAGGAGATTTGTAACTGAAAGCACATCTCTGTCTGTTCTCCTCGCAGCGAGTAAAATAACTAATTCTTTGTCTTTCTCTTCTTTTTGTGAAGTTATAAGTATTTTAGGTTGTTTGAACCTGGCAGAAGGATATTATGGTGACCCCCACAGTCCGACTGGAGGGGTTAGATCAAAAGGATTGTTTTCCTTACTGCCAGCTTGGAAGTTCTGAAACTGACTGTTTGTTTTTGCAAGAATGAAATGACATTATAGACTAATATCTAGTTGTTTTAATACTTCCTGAAATACCCTTTAGGGTTAATGACAGGAAAGACTGCGTGCATGATAAAGAAGTGAGTTAGTGTGAGCATTTAGTTCTCACTTGTGGAGTACATTTATGCACTTTCAGGTTTAAAATAAACTCAACAGAAACAGAAAAGTTGTTCACTTTTATTTCTAAAGTCTGTTTCCATTCAGTCAGTCAGAAAACATTTACATATGCATTACATCTTAAATACTGTCCTCTGCACATTTGACTTTACAAACTGAGAATAAATACATAAATGTGTCTATATCATGCATAATACATTTTAACAACAGTTTTATATTAAAATCTAAGAAAAACAATAAAACACACATGAACTCAGATCATATATTAGATTTTGTGTCCCACTAATTATAAACCCCCTCCTTATCATCCATAACATCATTTTTAAATGTTTTACATCACATTCAGGGACAGGAAACTCAAGAAGCACCGTTTGTGGATCACATCTGAACCAGAGATGTTTACAGCAACAGACGATGTTTACTGATGAGCGTAAAGTTGTTAATTTCAGAAACGTAGTTTCAGTTCAGGCGCTGACCCTGTGGTTGATATCCTGGAAACGGTGTAAAGTCTGAGGTCAGTTTCTGTGCCTCTAGGAGTCAGGTGTAATCAGGGGGGGCTACAGGTGATCATCTTGAGGGGGAGATGGAGGTGGGTGCAGGTGTTCTCGGTCCTCTTGCTCTTCATCTTCCACCTGGAAGGTGTCATCGGATCGAGTCCTGGTTCTCAGCGAAGGCAGGTGGTGTCCCGGCACCCATGGCAGCCTCACCTGGGCTCGTTCCGATGGAGCCACCAGATTCACTTCTGGCTCAGCATCCGCCAACCAGGGAGGGATGTGCATCGCCGATGAGGGGTTCAGGTCCGGCATGAAGGCTGGGTTCTTGATTCCAGCTGCAGGAGACACAGGAACCATCAGAACTGGCTGGGTTTAAACAATAAAGGGAGTCATGTTGATGATCTACCTCCTGCTCTGTAGCTGATCTTCATGGGGAAGGAAGCATCATAGCCTGAAGCACTGTCTCCTTCTGAAAACTCAAAATCTGAAAAGATGAATGATGTTTTTAGTGAACATGTAAATCACTTGAATTAAGATGAACAACTCCTTTGAGTTACATGGTTTTAAACATAATTTGTCTCCATTCCGCTCAGCTCTTCTTCAACCACAACAAACTTGCACAGTGTCTGCATTGCTGCAGATGCTTCCATGTTCCACCTAAAGAGCTCCTACTTATGAGCAGGACCCAGAGATGACCTAAACTCCTTTACTTGTGGCCAGGTTTACGCCTCCAACATGAAGGGAGAAATTGGTTAATTTTTCATGGTCTCATCCATGAAAACTGGTCAAATCCAAAGCTCTTGGAAGCCCTCAACTCCATGGCTGGGCCTAGAAACTCTTCCCATAACCGGTCTAAACAGAAAAGGTCCAGCAGGGCAAAGACTGAATGACCCTTAGTAAGGGGATTGAACATTGTCTTCCTAAAGTACCCATCAAAGGAAACCACCAGAAACTCTGTGGTGAGCCTTCTCTTAGCACAACACGACACATAATGGCAGGAAGGGAAAACTTCTTTACTACATCTGAGATGCATGACGTTTTCAACTTCCCACCGGCTTGGGACAGAAACGGATTTATTACTCCTGCATCTGAGGTCCAGTTGGACTCTTCCTTTTAAAATTTCACACTTCTCAACAAATGGTTGAGAAGTGTTGGACCACTTGTTTGCTGAATATTGGACCATGTGCATGTTGCTGGACACCACCAGCCCTCCTGGTGTTTTCAGCCATTTTGTGTCCAGGGCAGTCTGCTCCTGCAGAGTGCCGTCTGGCGCTGTGGCTGATGTGGCTGGGCGTCCCACGTCTGACGTCACAAGACGCTATATAACAGGGCCTCCATTTTGAACCCCCACCTTCAGCTGGAGATCGTGACCCGATCACCAACATCTGAAGCATCACCTGGAGAAAAGTCCCGAGTGGATTTTATTTATTCTCTCTCGTTGGCCAATGAACAATTCATAACTGAGGTTTCTGGACTAAGAAGGCCAGGAATTTCACTTTGCCGATCGAAGACGTGAGTTTAACACGTAACTAAAAACACGGAGTTTGAGGAGACAAATCACCACCGTGTTTCATCCTAAGTCGACTTTGATGGTCAGATCACGTTTTTCCCCTTTTTGCCAAGGAGGCCAAAGGACGAAGACTGACCGCTTTCTTGGAGTTTAACTGCGGACGCACAACCACGCTTCACCCCCCTTTTTCCCTTCCTCGCTCGACCCCGCTCAGAAGAAAGCCGACAACAAGTAATATCCATCCTTTATTTTATTTATTTCTTAGAAAGCCTGAGCAGAGTAGGAGGTCTTAGTGCGATGAGATTTGCTAGTTAGAATCTAATGTGTTCTGAATGATATGTCCATGTAACCTTGTTACTGAAACTTTGATGTGCTGTGTTGATGTCTGAAGCCGCTGCGCTCTCAGCTCTGTGCGTGTTTTGTGGGGTAATTTACCACCTGAGAGTCAGTGCAGGTGCGCTGTGAGACTGGACTGCTAAAATAACCTCATGGTGAAATACCCCATTTTTCTTTATCTTCAACCTCACTGCTTGCTAGCTTGCCGCCAAAAGTTTTATAACTCTTTGTCTGCTCAAGAGTTGGGGGAGGTTTTATGACTGAGTATAACTGGGTTACAGTTGGAGCTGCGCCCCACCCTCCACTCACCCCCACACCCCTTCGTCATATTCTCATTTTTGCCATAACTGCTGGTTGATTCAATACACACCCACTGCTGTTTTGCTTTATTTTGCTTAGTTAGATATTTTACCCCTTTTGTGTAGAACTTTGCATGTTGAGTAGGTGACTTAATAAATATTCACATAGATGATAACAGAAGGCGTTCTGTGTTTATTTTGTGCAAGAGGTATTCGTCAGTCAAGATAAGGTTAAAGTTCCCCACGTTTCGGCAGAAACAGCTGATTAAACAGTGACATCTCTGGTAATAGTTATTAATTATTATGGAGTATTTAACGGTTGTAATTGTCAAAGGCGTTGAGCCACAATTACAACACCAGAAACATCTCTGGTCTCGATTCAGAAATGAGGATTTTGGTTAAGAAATTGATTTAGTCAAATTATGATTTTTAATTATAATTATTGATCAAGATTAATCAATCAATAATCATAACTCCCAACATATGGCGTCCCTGGGTGGGCCTTAAAAAGACAGACATCAAATCACTGTTGCACAGAATAAACAATAGTGATCTCCGTTAACTAGACGTTTTATTGTGAGATTTTTTGAGTTTCGCACAGAACGTTTGTGAATTAGGGGATAATTTGACTAGGGTTTGCTCAGTTCTGCTGCAGAGGATAAGATAATCTTTCAGAGGTGTTTGCAAGGTGAAAGTTGGTTTAACTTGTGGAAAATTTAAAGTTAATTTCCAAGCGGTCAGCCTCCTGGATCAGTTGCAGAAAATCAGCGCTGATAAGCAGCAGACCTGCCCCCAATGTCCGCTGGGCGTAATTACAGTTGTGACCAACATTCTCCCAGTCAGGTAGAGAACAACACCTACATCTGGTGGCCATTCAATAAAATTGCAGTTGCAGCTGGATTTCTCAAACCGCAGACCTGCACTCGGTACCATCTGGTGGTCACTAGGGAGAATTGCATTTCCCACTTTGATTTTAATCACTCAGTTCATTAACACAGGCAGATAATTCCATCACCTATGATCAAAAGGGCATAACTTAAAGTTGAAAGTTGAAGTTACAGATCATTCATTACCCCTTTTGGATAAAAGTTTGGTGTTTTGCTGGGTTTTATTGTGTGAAGCATGTTTTGATCTGACTCATAAAACTAACTTAGTTGTCTAACAAGAAGGTAGGAGATCCATATTAGAGAACACTAACATTTATCTGAAGCTAAGAACAGCATTGAATGTTTTAGTCTCGTTTTCCCATTTTTAAAATTTTATTTTGAATTTGGTTTTGGTTTATTTCAAAAGTCTTTCTCTTCTTTTTTTTTTCTTTCCCTTTTTGGGTGTGTTTGCTTGATTACTCCCATTAAAGCATAGACTTGGGTAAGCCACAGTTTGAACGGTCAAACCTGTGTGCCCATTTTAAGCAAACCCATACACCTGGAAGACACATATATGAATCAGACAGCTAGCTGAACAGCTTAACCTGTTGTGTGCTGCTAATTAATTTTGGCAATCATTTAATCACTGAACAGCTTAGCCTGTTTATGCTGCTAATTTATTTAGCTATCATTTAATCACTGAACAGCTTAGCCTGTTTGTGCTGCTAATTAATTTAGTTATCATTTAATCATTGAACAGCTTGGCCTGTTTGTGCTGCTAATTAATTTATCTATCATTTAATCACTGGACAGCTTAGCCTGTTTGCAAGAGGTATTCGTCAGTCAAGATAAGGTCAAAGTTCCACACGTTTCGGTAGAAACGGCCGATTAAACAGTGACATCTCAGTGACAATTATTATGGAGTATTTAACGGTTGTAATTATCAAAGGCGTTGAGCCACAATTACAACACCAGAAACATCCCTGGTCTCGATTCAGAAATGAGGATTTTGGTTAAGAAATTGATTTAGTCAAATTATGATTTTTAATTATAATTATTGATCAAGATTAATCAATCAATAATCATAACTCCCAACAGAAGTGTGATCCTTACTAGTTAGAACTCACCATGTGCTCCTCTTTCTAAACAAGGAGGTCCACCACCCCGTCTGTTGGCTAAAGGCACTGACCCCTACCAGACAGAAGGGAATGGATTTCCACCTTTAGGTTGGAAACAAGTTACCGCCACAACTGGACGTCGTACCTCGTTGTACCTCCACCAGGACAGCTCAGGAACATCTAAGATTCTGCTGTGGATTATGGCCAAACATCCCCACTTTGGTCACCTCCGTTTAAAACAGATTGTTTCAGAAGTCTTGTGGTTCATTTAGATGCAGCTTTAGAAAACTTAAGTCCTGCTGGCAGGTTAATAGACAGCAGTGTATTTTTAAGGTCATTGCTGTGGTCTTTTTGTCCTGGCATTGTGTTAACACACACCAACATGCTTCAGATCAGCAAACGGATAAAACTTCTTAGGTTTTATATCTCAGGTTGTTTTTGGCTTTTTTGATCCTGGAAATTAAAATATTAGAACTCAAAGATGTTGGAGTTACTTTCCAGAAACTAACCTTCATCACCAGAGTGGCAGCATTTATTCTTTCCATTCAGCATCTGCAATGGAAACACAATTCAGACTTTTATTTTTTAGACAAACGTATGAAATGTTAATACGTTTACTGATATAAGTCAACAGAAGTGGCTTTAAAAATGTATTTTCTGGAAATTATGAAACTTTTAAATCAATAAAATAAATAAAACTGAGGATTCATAATTCATTGCATACTAAGTGAAAAAGAATGACTTAGTAGGTCATATATCCATAAGACAGAGCGCCAGTTTAAAGGTTAGCTGCTCTTGGTTTCACATCATTTGAAAGGCATTAAATGGTGAAGGAGCAAACACATCTCAGCCTTGGAGCATTTTTCATATAAACGTTTTTAGTAAACAGAGAAAAGCTCAGACCTTCGGCTGCTGCTCTCTCTTTGTGTGCTTAGTTATGGTCTTTGGTGGAGCAACGCCCATCTTTCCAGACTTGAAGGACTCCAGACGATTCCTCATGGTTCTCTGGAAGATCTCCTGCACCTCATTTTCATCCTGGTTGATGTCGAAGTGTCTGCGGCTGAACCTGTGACGGTGCTTTGGACCGGAGAACGAGCAGATGTGAGGACAGATTAAATCTGATAGTTACTTATGTGTGTTTGATGATGTGTGCAGCTCCAGCCTGATGGACATGTTTACCTGCTTCCTGCCTTTGTAGAGATGCTGCTGCAGAAGGTGATGAGAGTTAATTTCCTCTGCTCCTCGGAGTCCTCTCATGTTCTGCTCATGCATCTCCAAGCTGACTGATGATATCGTGTCTCTTCTGTAGAGTCAGTGGTCAAAGAGGATCATTACTGGTATTACTGGTATTATATTTACTTTCAGGGGGAAAAGGAAATTCTGACAACACATTCTGTTCAAAAATATCTGAGCAGTTCTGTTTGTTTACCTTTAAAATGCATTATAATAAAAAGAAAGTACACCCTCTTTTTAACTGTAAGGTTGTAGCATTTAAGCAAATATTAAAACCGACGTGGTCCTAAAATAATTAAAACACAATAAATTTAACACAGTCATTATTTATTATTAAATGATCAATTAAAAATTGTAAAATGAGAAAAACTAAGTACACCTTTGCAGCTAATCAGATGCAATATTATCTGATCATCATCAGTGTGAGAACCTCTGTAAAAAAAGGAGTTTATCAGTTTGCTGCTCTGTAGCATACAGGTGTGTGTTAACACAATACCAAGGTGGAAAGACATCAGCAATTAACCTTAGAGAATCAGCTGATGCGGCCCATCAACCTGAGAAGGGTCACAAGGTCATCCCTAAACTATCTAAAGTCCATCATCCTACAGAGACGAAGATTCTTCCCAAGAGGAAAACATCTCAGACATCTGCCAGTCTTCCCAGGAGTGAACGTCCCAGCAGATTCAGCCCAAGGTCAGAGCGTGAAGAAATGACCACAAACCCAAGAGCTCCATCTCAAACTCTACAGGCCTCAGTTGGGAGGTTAAAGGTTAAAGGCCCTGACACGGGGCCAGTATGGTTCTTGGAAGAGTTAAAGGAGAAATAATTTCTAAAATCAAGATGGCAGCAGGACTTAGGTTCCAAAGCTGCATCTGGATGAAGGACAAGACTTCTGGGACAATGTCCTCTGGACAGATGGGACCACAGTAGCGATATTGGACCATAATGAACAGAACCATGTTTGGAGAAAATCAAACCCAGTAGATCAGCACAAACACCTCATAGCAACTATCAAGCACGGTGGTGGAGGGGTGATTATTTGGGCTTGGTTTGCAGTCATTGAGAGGACCAGAGAAGATAAACAGATGTCCAATTGTCTCTCAGTCTCCTTACAGGATAGACACAAGACTGGAGAAACATCTGTGGAGCTTTTTTACTTGAATGATTGTTGATAGTTTAATACAAACTTTGAAAGACCTTCAGAGACTCCGGAGAACTGGTCATCTAGAAGATTCAAAGAACATCTGATGGTTTGGAAGAGAAACATAAAGAAACAAGGTTTGGAGTCAGGAGTCAGGACATTGTTAAAATGTTCTCTCACCTCATCGCTGAAGCTCCATCCTGCTCATCAGCCATATCAGCCATGATGTCTGGCATGGCATCTGCAAAGTCTTCATCAAACCTCTTCTTGAAGTCAATGAATGCGCTTTCATTGCGGATAAACTCCAGAGAGCCTCTGCGCTCACCCTGAAACAACACAAGGCCGGGATGATGTTTGACCATCTGCAGCCTCACTTTGAACAGAAAACCCCAAAGGACAGAGCGGGATCCTCACCTTGGTCACGTACTCCATAGCATCCTGCAGGTTCAGCTGGTGGAAGACGTTGAAGAGGTGGTCCTGCTTCTTTCTTGCTGATGGCTTCAATAACAGCCACGACATCCACTTCTCCTCGAAGTTCCTCCACCTTCAAACAGGAATGCACTGTAACTCCTGAGTCTGATGATGACTTTAGAACCAAGCGGACTCCCGTACTTACTTGTCCCTCATGTAGTTGTGTCCTATTTGTCCTGAAATGTCCTCAATAGCAACCAGCATGTGATCAAACACCTGAAGCAAAACAAATGACATCTTAAGCATTTCAGTGGCTTATAGCTCAGTGATCTGTGTTTATTCAGATAGTTACCCTGTTCTGCAATTTTTCTATGAGTGTGAGCTCATTGATGGCAGCTCTCTTTACTTTCAGCCAGTTGACCAAAGGTTTCATCGTCACTCCCTGCCAGGCAGGCACAAATATACAAGATAGTATGAGAATCAAGTCACCAAGTATATGAGGAGCAATTTATGCCATCATTTATCTTCCACTTACAAATAGTCTCCCACAAATACATTTTAATTTATCATCTTCTTTTTGCAGCAGCCAAATTTCACACAAAAATGAGAAAATTCCACCTTTTAAAATGAGGAAAAGATCACGTTGAATAAAATCATTGGTGACACAATTATTGGCGCCCCTGCAATTCCAAGCTTGAGCATATAGAGAGAGGGACCTTTTGCACACCAGAGCTCTCTTCATGTCTGGGGAGCGAGAAGGCCAGGGAAGAAGCTTGATTTCGTGTCATCAAACCATTTCTGTCTTGTTGCCTCATGAAGACCCAGCCAGACGACCTTGATTATTTTAAATGTCCTGGTATTTTAAAGAGTCCATGAAGCCGTGAACTGTAACGAGGTTCTTCAAGGTTGACTTTGCAACAGACACAGGTCCGCAGCATCACACATCCTCCACTCTACTTAACAGTGGCCATGAGGTTCTTTTCCACATACATCCCTTTGTTTCACAGCAGACCCACCTGAAGCTTTTGCTATTAAAAACCTGAATCTGATTTTCATCAAACCAAAGGTTGCAGCTCCAGTTAAAGTCAGAGCAGAGTTTAGAAAACTCCACGTTTACATTTGTAATGGTAGGACAGGTAGTTTCCTTATTCTGCCAAAGAGCCAGTAACAGCATGTAAATTACTGATGTTCTCTAACAATGAACTTTGGAGATTTGTTTTTGCTTCCCTTCCTGTCCAGCTTTGCTTTTAACAGATCCAGTTGGCGTAAATGTTTTAATTATTCCACTGACTGTAGCTATGGCGAAGGAAGCCCATCGCAGCCATTTCTTCAAGATGTTGTTCAGTACAAAGTCATACAGCTGCAATAAAAGATTTATTTATTGTGAGGATTTTTATACATTTTTACCACATTTATATTTCCTAGTTGGAGGAGAACTTCCTGTTTTAGTAAGAACTTCCTGTGTCGCTTACTGGATGGATGGAATGGATGAAAGAATAGATTCAGATGACTGTTTATGTAATAACTCTGTGAGAGGAGAGAATAAAAGACCTTCTTACAAGCAGCAACAACCAAACATAAAACTTTGAGCGCTGACCTGAAGAATCACAGTGAAGTAGACGACGATGAGAGTCGTGCACAACATCAGGTTCTTCTCCTTTATCTTTGTCTCATCCAGCATTGCTGCCAGCCCATAAGCCACAGCCCCTCGCAGGCCACCGTAGCCTAGAATCAACTGCTCAACAAAATCTAGCGGGACGAGTCGGTACCTGTTCAGGATCCAGGTGAGGAAAAACACACCTAGAACACAAACACGGAGTGTCAGCTCTGTGACCTTTAACACTGGCTTGTTTTTCCTCTCAAACAAGATGACGGCAGCTGAAAACTCTCACCGATGAATCTGTACACGAAGATGAAGAGCAGCGTGAGGAGGATGAAGCCTGTGTTCCACACCCAGATGGTCTTGTCAATGGCAGAGATGCCGAGGAAGACAAAGATGATGGTTTCCGATCCGTTGGCAAAAACCTTCATGGCGCAACGGACCGTTTGGACGGAGTTTTCGTTCATGTTTAAGTTGATGTACTTCTGACAGCAAATACCGCAGAAAACAATCCTTCACAGCAGAAACAAGGACAGTCAGGGAATCTAAACATATTTCAGCCAAAACTGGATATCTTTTAGCTCTTTTGGCTCAGTTAAGGTTCTGGACTGATCTGTGACTGGGCCAATCATTCAGAGCCAAATCTGGGCTAAATTCTATCAATAAAAACCTGATTTCTTCTTCTGGAATACTCACGAAAGGATGGAAGACAGCGAGAGCATCTCGGCCGTGAGGTAGGCCAAGTATCCCAGGACGAAGATGAAGCCCGGCTCAATAATCTGGACGTTTTTGGTGAATCTGGTCAACAGAGAGACCAGCAGGCCGAACACGAAGCCTAAGAGGGAACCCCCGAATGCCACCACGAAGAAGGAAACTGTTGAAATTAAAAGAGGAAGTTCAGGTTCCCTGAATTAACAGGATTTACCAGACAGATCACCCCTCCTAAAAACCAATTAAATATCTCACCTATTCCTTTAATGATTTCTTTAGCATCAATTCCACCTCCTCCAAGAGACACAAATGCGTCAAACACGTTGAAGAGCACCTAAAAGATGGAAAAACAACAGATGAATGTCGGACTGTGGAGTTAGAAGCTACCGTGAGGGAGAGATCCTGTGGTCGTTGTTTGGATGTCCTTCTTGTTTCTGTCAGGGAAAATAAATATTTTAATGCGTATCTTTTGTAAAAAACGTTTTACTGTTATTGGTGCTTATGGCTTGATAAAATATATCACAATAAATATGCACAAGACTACAGGACAGTTTAATCCCTTCAAACTCTCTCCTTGAGAGGAAGTTCAACATGTACGCTTTAAACCCTTTTTTAAATCTCCTGATTTTCAGTTTTTAAACATTTATTCCCAAGAGAAGCATCTGGTTTCATCTGTTAAACTGATCTAAATCAGCAGTTATTATTATTCTTAATATAGGTTTTCCAGGTCCAGTTACTGAAACTAAGTGACAAAGCAGTCAAAGTCTAAAGGAAAAACCCTGAGCAGGACCGCTTTAAAGTCTTTGTCTTTGGATGAAGAACAGAAAGAAATGAGGCTTAGGTTTGAAATGAGCAATTTCTATACCAACCACCCTACAGAGAACTGAATACGAACCACTGTCACGCCGTCGTTGAGCAGCGACTCTCCGAACACCATGATGAAGAGGACCTCATTGACATGGACCTGCTCAAACACGGCGATGACGGCCACAGGGTCAACAGCGGCCATCAGACTGCCGAACAGGAGGTACTGCAGCAGCCCGATCTCAATGTCGCCTGCAAGACGAAGGTCGGGGAAAATCAAGCGGAGATTCTAGAGCTGAGGATTCAACCTGAAGACCTTCTACCTGGGAAACATCTGAGTATGAACTCATCTCCTGCTCAGTGCTGGAAGGAACAGTCCTAAAATTCACCAGAACTTTAAGGCAGGAAAATATGAATAATTTAGTAAACATGTTGGTGAAATAAACCCTAAACACATTTTCTACAGTAATATTTTTATATTTCAGATATACGATCCAACTTTTCATATTAACGTTGGTTATTTAAATCAAAATGCCTCAATTAATCATTCAGCAATCTTTCTAAAATCATATTTATGAGTTCAAAATGTTTATTCATTTTTAATGTTCAATCCTTCTTTTAATTTATTATTCATAATTAATTTTAAATTGGCTTTTTAAAAATATATTTTCGTATACAGTATAGATTCAGAGCTATTTATTTAAATGTTCTAAAGTGGATTCATTATTCATGAATTATTTGTTCATTTTATTCAGTAAACGTCCCTTACCTAAGTTTAACATTAAAAAATAAATATTCCTTTTTGTTTTCAGTACTTTATTTTTTAATTATCATCAGACTATAACAGTGTGTGACGATAACACTCCTGTTTAATTCCAAATGTTCAAAATCCCGTTTTATCCTGTAAATTATGACCTGAATGTCAGCAAGTTAAAACGATCATTTCTAATTTTAAATTTAGTTTAAGGATGTTTAATTTACTCTGTTGTCATATTTATATTTGAATATCACATTTAATTTTAGGAGAGCTGAATTTAAAACTAAGTTTTGTTTAAATTAATCTTTTATATTTATAAATATAAAAGGTTGTTTGGTTCGACTCTTATAAATTGTGCCTCTAGGAGGCGCTGTTTTCTTCTTGACTTGGACCAGGCGAACCCAGCAGCTTTGGTCGGGTCCAGCAACACAAACAAGGCAGGCTATTACAGAGGGAAGGAAAAACGACATGTTACTTATTTCTATTTATGAAAGCCTCATTTAGAATTAAACATAACTGTAAATATAATTATATCAGGCGACATTAGTTTGCTGTGAGGCTGAGGAGCATCCAGGTCTTCGGGAGATAGAGACTGGTTGCTGTGATTCCAGCTTATTCCCATATCTGCCCATATTTATGCTGACTACATAATAACACCGCTGTCATACTTTCAATGCTATTATGCTACAGATTCACTACTTATAAGAGAGGTCTGTAGGGTGCAGAAGATAAGATGTGACATTTTTAATCCTTGGTCAGTATTTATTTGACCCTCCTGTCTCTCCGTAGATGTATAAAATCCTTCATTTCTCAGGTTTTTCAGTCCCACTTCTCAGTGCTAAACATTTTTCATACATCCTCCAAAAGTCACATGAAATAGTTTGTTTTGAGCATCATCGTTTTTACTGACGTACATTCAGGTCATAATTTACAGGATAAAATGTGATTTTGCATTTCATTTGTTGAAGTGGAAGGCCATAGCTACACTGAACATTAGGAGTTAAAGTGAGATGCTGTAACTGAGCTGCTGTGTTAATATTATCCAGGAAATGAACATAAAGTGGACAGGAGTGTTATCTTTAGTCTGATGGATCTGTGGTTCTGATGCTCTGCATCTATCGTTTGCTCTGTTCACACAAACTAACACGATCCTCTAAAGGGGAAAGCTGTAGCTACATAAGAAACAGCGCCTCCTACAGTGATGGTCACAGAATTATGTTCCTGCTTAATGAGAAACCAGAATATATAAGAACCCCAGGAAATCCTTGTTGTTTTAGCTGGTTCTGGATTATTTCTGTCTGAGGAACCTCTGGCTTCCTAAGCCATGTTTTACCAGCTGATCCAATAAAAACTACAGGAACTCTTCAGGATCCTCAGGTTTAACCTCCCATATGCTGCCCTCCCTGTGTGTGAAAAGTGCTTAAAGAGGCTCAGTTACCCATGGCTCCGCCCTGGTGACACCCCCACAGTGACAGCCCCAAGCTGGCAGCGTTCCAGCAGGTCCCGATGATGGCATAAACCAGGATGCCCCCCAGATTGGTGAAGAAGAGCTTGTTCGGCATGCTGTAGCCCGCGTCCAGGATGATTTGGGGCAACAAGTAGAAGAAGAACACTCTTGGGCTGAGCGCGAAGGTCTGGACCTTGTCTGCACCCCAGATGATCCCACCCAGGATGAACCCAACACAGATGAGCAGTGCACTCTCTGGGATGTAGTTGGTCACATTGTGGTTGGCCTCGATGACTAAAGGAGAAACACATGGAAAACACATGACTTTTTACTTTAGATAGGACATATCTTCTCATGTTTCTAATCAAAGCCCAAAAAGGTTTTTAAAGCGGTCTTTGGAGCTCTTTTCTTCACAGCTGATTTCAGGAGACACACTGGGACCCTGAACAGAACTCAGCACACAAAGCAGGGTGTTGTTAAGGTCTTTAGGCTCAGTTTGATCTGAATTCCTTCACCTCAGAACAAACAGAACATAATTATGACCGGGTCCAGTAGAACACTAATTATGGAAGTCCTCCATCTCTCTTTCAGAAATCATTTCAGTCATAAACCCTCTGTACCAAGGCAGCCTTCGGTGGCTCCATTTACAGTGGAGGTGAAGGCTGAGTAAGAGTATGGTGGAAGCCATAATTGTTCATTTGTCCACATTTGGTCCATCTCCATGGACAAGTAGGGGTGGGTCAAGCCTTGCAGCAGCAGCAACCATGAATCTCAGTCTAATGACATCTGACTGCTTTAAATAGCCTCAGCTGTTCCAGGACCATCTATGAACAACATACACTTTAATAAATACTAATATAATAATAATACCTTTTATTTATACTGTCTTTATATTAATACGTATTATTTATTTCTTTTAGGTGACCTTACATCATAAACATAAAAAAGAGACAATAAAAAAAAGCAATGAAATAAAGTAAAATGATACAAAAGTAGATAATGCAGCTGGGATCGGACAGAGTTAGCTAGTTTAAACAGATGGGTTCGGAGTTTGTGGTATTTTGTGGTAGTCTGTGGTAGTTTGTGGTAGTTTGTGGTAGTCTGTGGTAGTTTGTGGTAGTCTGTGGTAGTCCGGTAGTTTGTGGTAGTCTGTGGTAGTTTGTGGTAGTCTGTGGTAGTCCGGTAGTTTGTGGTAGTCTGTGGTAGTTTGTGGTAGTCTGTGGTAGTTTGTGGTAGTCTGTGGTAGTTTGTGGTAGTCTGGGGTAGTCTGTGGTAGTCTGGTAGTTTGTGGTAGTCTGTGGTAGTCTGGTAGTTTGTGGTAGTCTGGGGTAGTCTGTGGTAGTCTGGTAGTCTGTGGTAGTTTGTGGTAGTCTCTGGTAGTCCGGTAGTTTGTGGTAGTCTGTGGTAGTCTGTGGTAGTCTGTGGTAGTCCGGTAGTTTTAGGTGACCTTACATCATAAACATAAAAAAGAGACAATAAAAAAAAAGCAATGAAATAAAGTAAAATGATACAAAAGTAGATAATGCAGCTGGGATCGGACAGAGTTAGCTAGTTTAAACAGATGGGTTCGGAGTTTGTGGTATTTTGTGGTAGTCTGTGGTAGTTTGTGGTAGTTTGTGGTAGTCTGTGGTAGTTTGTGGTAGTCTGTGGTAGTCCGGTAGTTTGTGGTAGTCTGTGGTAGTTTGTGGTAGTCCGGTAGTTTGTGGTAGTCTGTGGTAGTCTGGTAGTTTGTGGTAGTCTGGTAGTTTGTGGTAGTCTGTGGTAGTCTGGTAGTTTGTGGTAGTCTGGTAGTTTGTGGTAGTCTGTGGTAGTCCGGTAGTTTGTGGTAGTCTTTGGTAGTTTGTGGTAGTCTGGTAGTTTGTGGTAGTCTGTGGTAGTTCGGTAGTTTGTGGTAGTTTGTGGTAGTCTGTGGTAGTCTGTGGTAGTCTGGTAGTTTGTGGTAGTCTGGTAGTTTGTGGTAGTCTGTGGTAGTCCGGTAGTTTGTGGTAGTCTATGGTAGTCTGTTAGTCTGTGGTAGTTCGGTAGTTTGTGGTAGTTTGTGGTAGTCTGTGGTAGTCTGTGGTAGTCTGGTAGTTTGTGGTAGTCTGGTAGTTTGTGGTAGTCTGTGGTAGTCCGGTAGTTTGTGGTAGTCTATGGTAGTCTGTTAGTCTGTGGTAGTTTGTGGTAGTCTGTGGTAGTCTGGTAGTTTGTGGTAGTCTGTGGTAGTCTGGTAGTTTGTGGTAGTCTGTGGTAGTCTGGTAGTTTGTGGTAGTCTGTGGTAGTCTGGTAGTTTGTGGTAGTCTGTGGTAGTCTGTGGTAGTTTGTGGTAGTCTGTGGTAGTCTGTGGTAGTTTGTGGTAGTCTGTGGTAGTCTGGTAGTTTGTGGTAGTCTGTGGTAATCTGGTAGTTTGTGGTAGTCTGTGGTAGTTCGGTAGTTTGTGGTAGTCTGTGGTAGTTTGTGGTAGTCTGTGGTAGTCTGTGGTAGTTTGTGGTAGTTTGTGGTAGTTTGTGGTAGTCTGTGGTAGTCTGTGGTAGTTTGTGGTAGTCTGTGGTAGTTTGTGGTAGTTTGTGGTAGTCTGTGGTAGTCTGTGGTAGTTTGTGGTAGTCTGTGGTAGTTTGTGGTAGTCTGTGGTAGTCTGGTAGTTTGTGGTAGTCTATGGTAGTCTGTTAGTCTGTGGTAGTTTGTGGTAGTCTGTGGTAGTCTGGTAGTTTGTGGTAGTCTGTGGTAGTCTGGTAGTTTGTGGTAGTCTGTGGTAGTCTGGTAGTTTGTGGTAGTCTGTGGTAGTCTGGTAGTTTGTGGTAGTCTGTGGTAGTCTGTGGTAGTTTGTGGTAGTCTGTGGTAGTCTGTGGTAGTTTGTGGTAGTCTGTGGTAGTCTGGTAGTTTGTGGTAGTCTGTGGTAATCTGGTAGTTTGTGGTAGTCTGTGGTAGTTCGGTAGTTTGTGGTAGTCTGTGGTAGTTTGTGGTAGTCTGTGGTAGTCTGTGGTAGTTTGTGGTAGTTTGTGGTAGTTTGTGGTAGTCTGTGGTAGTCTGTGGTAGTTTGTGGTAGTCTGTGGTAGTTTGTGGTAGTTTGTGGTAGTCTGTGGTAGTCTGTGGTAGTTTGTGGTAGTCTGTGGTAGTCTGTGGTAGTTTGTGGTAGTCTGTGGTAGTCTGGTAGTTTGTGGTAGTCTGTGGTAATCTGGTAGTTTGTGGTAGTCTGTGGTAGTTCGGTAGTTTGTGGTAGTCTGTGGTAGTCCGGTAGTTTGTGGTAGTCTGTGGTAGTTTGTGGTAGTCTGTGGTAGTTTGTGGTAGTCTGGTAGTTTGTGGTAATCTGTGGTAGTCCGGTAGTTTGTGGTAGTCTGTGGTAGTTTGTGGTAGATTGTGGTAGTCTGTGGTAGTTTGTGGTAGTCTGTGGTAGTCCGGTAGTTTGTGGTAGTCTGTGGTAGTTTGTGGTAGTCTGTGGTAGTCTGTGGTAGTTTGTGGTAGTCTGTGGTAGTCTGTGGTAGTCTGGTAGTTTGTGGTAGTCTGTGGTAGTTTGTGGTAGTCTGTGGTAGTCTGTGGTAGTTTGTGGTAGTCTGTGGTAGTCTGTGGTAGTCTGTGGTAGTTTGTGGTAGTCTGTGGTAGTCTGTGGTAGTGTATCTCTGTTACGGAGATGGAGAAGCGGTGTGTGATGATATGGGCGGCTGAGTTTTGGACCAGCTGTAATTTATAAAAGGTTTTATGTGGAAGGCTGAAAAGACGAGAATTACAATAACCTAAACGGGAAGTGGCCAGACTGGGAACAAGAATAGCAGTAGAGTCAGGAGTGAGAGAAGGATGGAGACGATTGATGTTACAAAGATGGAAATAGGCAGATGGAGTGACATTACTGACGTTTGCTGTCGAGGATGACACCCAGACTCTTGTCCTGAGGATAGGGAAAAATGGACGAGTTATCGATAGCAATAGAAAAGTTATGAAGTTTGTTTAATGTAGATTTTGTGTCTTCCAAGAGAAGTTCCGTTTTATTTCACTATAATTTAAGGAAGTCTGAAGTGAACCAGGATTTTATTTCAAGGAGGCAATCGGTGAAGGACGAAGGTGGGAGTATGGAGTTAGGTGTGGTTGAGAGGCAGAGCTGGTTGTCATCTGCATAATAGTGACAGTGTAAATGATGTTTGTGCAAAATCTGACTAAGGGGAAGGAGGTAGATGATGAACAACCCAGAACAGCACCCTGGGGGACACCTGGGCTGACAGGGACTGAATGGGAAGTCAATGATTTTAACTGAATGTACTGAGCAACGCCTAACAGGTATGAATAAAACCAGTTAAGATGAGTATTTGTGATGCCAAGAGAGCAATGTTTGTCGAGCAAGATGGTGTGTGAGATTGTATCAAAGGCTGCAGTTACATCAAGCTGGAGAATGGATTCTGAACCACAGTCACCAGCAAGGCGGAGGTCATCAGTGACCTTAAGAAGTGCTGTTTCAGTGCTACAAAGGGGACAGAAACCAGATTCTAACTGTTCATATGACAACAGGTATGGAGTTGAGCAGCTACTGCTTTTTCAAGAATTTTGGAAATGAATGGAAGATTTTAAATTAGATGGAGATCAAGGTTACTGGGCTCTGAACCAGGTTTCTAGAGTATTGGGGTTACAACAGCTGTTTTGAGGGCAGAAGGAACAACACTAGTGGTAAGGAAAGAGTGTATAAAGTCTGTGATGAGAGGAGACAAAGAGGAGAGGGTAGATTTAACAAAGATAATAGGGTCTAATTGGCAAGATGAAAATGTTGATTTTTGAATGATTTATGGGCAAGCTGAGTACAGAAAGCGAATAAATGGGGACAAATGAAATTTGGTCAGATGTAATTGAAGCAGAGATGGGTGTAAGCTGTTGATGCATATGTTCTATTTTAGAGGAGAAAATGTTACCAAAGTGTTACAGAAATCATAGGAATACAGGTGGAAGTGAATCCTGTGGTTTTATCAACTCTGCAAGTAGGGAGAAGAGGGCCTTAGAACTACCTTCATTTGAACTGATTAAACCAGAATAATATATGGATTTGGCTGCAGAAATGCAGTCTTTGTAATGAAGAATATGATTTGAATGCACAGTGAGACCAGTTTTCCTATAAAGTCTTTCAAGTTGACGTCTGTTTGCTTCCAATCGTCTCAGAGTGGGAGTGAACCAAGGTGCAGTATGAGTGAACAAAACAGATCAGGTTTTGAGTGGAGCAAGATTGTTCCAAAGGTTATGAAGGGAGTTGCTGTAATGTGAGAGTGATTCATCTGGGGAAGAAAACCTGCCAACACTTTAAAGGCTACTGATACAAGAAGATAAATTGTCCAAGTTGATGTCCCTAATTTTAAGGAAATGTATATTGCGAGGAGGATTAGATTTGGAGAGTAAAAGATTAACACTGAATGATAAAAACATATGATCTGAAAGAGGAAGAGAATCTGCTTTGCAGTCAACAGGTGTAACACCTGAGCAGCAGTCCAAACTATGTCCTTTAACATGTGTATGAAAATTGATATGTTGCTGCAATCCAAAGCTGTCCAAACTGGATATGAAGTCTTTAGTGAGAATATTATTTGCATTGTCCATGTGAATGTTAAAGTCCCCCAGAAGTATCATGTTTGTGAGAGTGCAGAAAGCTGCATCAGGAAGGTGGAAACGGTGGTAATAAAACTAAAAAATACATTGTAACATATACTGTGTGTACAAGTTACAATGATTGAACATTTTATATTTTAACTTTACACCTTAACATTATTACAACACCAAAATCCCCAAAGTCTCTAATCTAATGGCCTCTCCCGGAGCCTTTAAATGGTGTCCGGACCCCCAGGGAAGCATTGTCCAAACACCTTTGAGAGGACAGAACAGACAGGTGAGTAATCACATCTTAACAAGCAACATCTTCACATTCACACTTTTACCTCAAACATTTGCTCAGGTTTTCCTAAGCAGTGGACCCCAGCCAGCCGCGATGAGCAGCCCCAGGAGGCCCCTGGGGGTCCGCATGAGGGAGAGGAGGGTTAATTCAGCGGAGAACAGTCGGGATCGGAGCCTTCAAGGCCAAGCAGAACTACTATCCATGGCTTGTAATGAAAAAATCAGGTCTGGGTTGCTCTACATGCAAGGCAGCGGGAACTCTAGGACCAGAGGAGACTGGTGAAATGAAACTGGCTAAATGGGTGTCATGTTTAATAACCTCATCTGCCTCTGACACAACAAAGCAGCAACGAGCACTTTGTAGAAAAATATTTGAACATGCTTGGACCAGGAGTCACTTAGTGGCAAAGATCATATTTAAAAAAGCAAATATGGGACAGACTATAATCAGTGCTCAGTCTGAACAAATAGCCACTATGAGTCGGATCTCTCCACTGCATAGACCGGCCCGGACTTGATTTGGGTCGAGTACTGCATTCTCATGTTGCATGTGCGAACATACAAAAACAAATTTAGTAGAAATGAAAAGAAAACTCTTTGGTTGAATTGTGGAGTGTGCGCCAAAACGTAGCCTCTTGCTGGACGAGTTCAGCAGTTTAAATCAGAAAAGCACATTTATTATATACATAAGAACACAACTACCAGACAAACCAAGTAACACATTTACTGAACTGGTTGAACTAGATAATTTATCTGTAGAAGGCATTGTGGGTAATTTCTTATCCACACTGGAGAGCGTGCTTTTTGTCTAAAACTCTCATTGGACTTACATGTGACAGCGCGTCTGTTATACAGTTAGACAGAGATGTGGTGTTGCAGGTAACCTTCAGGCTATTTTCCCTCATATTACTGTGTGGTACTGCTCAACCCATAGACCTGAGCTCATAGTAACTGACGTGGTGAAAGAGATTGAGACAGTCAGTCATTTTAAAATACTGATGGACAAACTATATTCTCGTTATAACACATCAAACAACAACCGTCTGGACCTGAGAGTGTGCATCCAGTTTGGATGTGCAACTATGCAAAATGGGTCAGATTTTAGACACAAGGTGGGTGGCCTCTAGTTTTAGGGCAGTGGAAGCAGTTTGAAACAACTATCCAGCACTTCACGAACATTTTAAGTCTGCATCAGAAGGTTCCACACACGCTGGTATAACTAAGCAAACGTACAAAGTTCTTGCACTAATCATACGTTCCCCTGCTTTTGTGAACAATCTGGGAATGATGTGTGACACACTGCAGGAGTTATGTGAACTTCTCTTAAACTGTAAAAAAGAGATACTAGAATAATCTCTGCTCATAAAGCAATTTGTTGAGCAATCAGAGTATTTGAAGTGATGTCGGAGTGACCAGGAGGCTTTTCTGAATTCAGCAAGCAGGGGATTGTTAGTGACTCTTTTCAAGGCATTACAATTACTGAAAGAAAATCTAGTGTGTGGCCAAAAACTTAGAGCAGCGCTTGTTGTCCCACGGTGGGCGCCTATGCGATAAAAGTGGCAATGATCGTTTTATCGAGGAGCTACAGGTGCTTCATCCTCAGCACTGGCCCGAGGACACAGATGAACTCTATGGACAAACTGAAATTGAGTGCCTCTGTCTGTGCTTCAACATAGACTGTCTGCGGGCAGTAACCTGTGCCCACAGAGAGTACGTTGAATCAGGAGGAAAATACATTCGGGATGAATTGAAAGAAATGTTTACAGCTGTGAATACTATCCTCACATCAAGCACTGAATTTGAAAGGGGCTTTTCCCCGATGAACCTGATTTGCACCCCAAACCGAGCTTCTCTACACACTACCACCACCTCTCACCTGCTCTTTCTAGATATTGTCGGATCTTAATAAATATTCAATAAATAATTAAAATGTCTTGGGTGCAAATGGTTACTGATGTGCTTTAACTGCTTGAAGTGCTAGATAAAGTGCATAATAAAGTGCAAAGGTGCCTGTAAAGTGTCGTATGCCACAACCAGTAACACCCATAAAGGGAAGCCGGCTCTGATAATTAATTGCAGGTGGAGACAATAAAATCCCACACAGCCGGGACCTTTTCAGTGTGGGAGGTGTGATTATGTAGCACTTTCAGTCTATCCAAGCAGTTCTGATCAAAACAATGATGGCTTTTAAATGGTACATGGTAAATGGCCTGAACTTGTATAGAGCTTTATCAAGTGCCTAGAGACCCCAAAGTGCTTTACACTACAATCAGTCATCCACCCATTCATCCACCCATTCACACACTAACGGTGGTGAGCTACAATGTAACCACAGCTGCCCTGAGGCAGACTGACAGAAGTGAAGCAGCCATACAATCGGCACCACTGGACCCTCTGACCACCATTGGCAGGCAAGGAGGGTGAAGTGTCTTGCCCAAGGACACAACGAGTGAGACAGACGGAACTCGCAACCCACTGATTACAAGACAAACTCCTACCACCTGACCCACAGCCGCCCCTGCTGCTGGATGCAGACCATGTGTCATCACTATATCACTCCCTCAGCCTGCGGCGCCTGCAAAGCCGGCTCGCCATGATGCAAGACAGATGATCTGATCCAATGTGATCATATTTTTATTCTGCTGGCTTCTGGTGAACATGTTTTTAGAGGCAAAAAGTCAGACATTTTATCAATAAAAGACATCAAGTAGAGCATTTCCTTCCCTCTGCCTAAAAACACAGTGTTTTTCTTTCTGATCTCGGTGGAGGAGGAGGCTTTTTCTCTGTCTCCTGCACCCTCCCATATCTGCCCTGCTTCAACTCTGCGTCTTGTCTTCTTTTTAGAGCCTCTTCTTGCATATCTTCCAAATTCTTAGTTATTGATTTGGTCAGCTGGTCTCTCAATGCAACTGATCAAATTTTCTCGAGGAGAAGACAGGGTGAAGGAGAGTCCTCTTGTCCAGACGGGACGTTTTTCTCTGGATACACGATGGACTCCTGGTAGAAGTGGAGGATTGTGTGTTTGTCGATAATGTCAGTCGAGGATGTGGAAGATGTGTATATAATTGGATGTTTGATATCAGGATTTATGCTTTTTGGAGTCAGCGGTCACCTGGTATCAAGAAATTCGGAGAATGTCAGCAGCTGTTCTGGCCATTGTAAGGCTGCCTGGCATGTATGATGGGATCTTCAGAGCGATCAACACTCAGACTGAGATGTTACGTGAGCTGAATCGCAGACTGGATGTGATCCTTAGGATCGCAGGCAGGTTGCGGTTCCTGGACTCGGGTGAAATGGGATAAATCTTGGAGAAAGTTGTTCGCTCGGATCTGGCGAAAGACCAGGAATTTGGCTGTTTGGATTCGCCTTTGAGAAGAACCAGTGAGACTCTCAAGGCTGATGGAAAATTAAGAGTCAGCCTAACCCAAATAATTATTGTTTTTCTAAATCTGGCTCCCCTGCACGGCCTTGATGGCTGGCTATCTTCAACTTCTCCTGGAAGTTATGTAAACATGACGCTCTGCTCCCTCTCTTCCCTGAGGACATCTGTGGAGCTGCTCAGAACTTTGTGGCCGGTTGATGAACCTTCCACAAACCATCAAGGACAATGGCCTCTGTGACAGTGCTTCATGGACTTACTTGCACACACACACATGCTCAAGATAAACATATGCACCCCCTCACACCACCTTCACCGTTCCCAGCATGATGTTGTTTTGTCAACTTGTTGCTTCTTTGTTCTGAGGTTTTTTACAATCTCAAACTGTATCCTGCTAAGGATAAAGTGTGAAATATGATTTTTTTCCCTCTACTTACCTAATGTGACCTCTTTTCTCATCTAACAAGAACAGCGCCTGTGAGTGGGCAGCAAAGCCTCGGTGACCCGTCCCCCCATTGTCTTGTGTCATGATGTATGTTTGGATGGGTTGTACTGGAATTATAATTTCCCCTCAGGGATCAATAAAGTATCTTTGAATTGAATATTTATCGCCATTATCCCAAGCTGTGAACATCTCCCAGAGTTCTGTTCAATCCATAATCTGAACATGGAGGGAGGATGGACCAACTGCAGACCTACCAAGACATGGATGTCCACTTAGACTGGCAGCCTGGACAAAGAGAGCATTAATCACAGAAGCATCCAATAGGCCTATGGTAACTCTGGAAGAGCTGCAGAGATCCACAGCTTAGGTGGGAGAATCTGTCCACAGGACAAGTGGACAAATTCAGGCAAATTAGTTGTGCAAGAAGAAAGCCCCTGTTGAAATAAAGTAAGGGAAAGGTATGTTTGCAGTTTGTAACAAACCATGTAGGAAACACAGCAAACATGTGGAAGAAGCTGCTCTGATCAGAGAAGACCAAACATGGACTTCTTGATCTGAATGTAAATCCCTGTGGAGGAAACCTAGCACTGCATCGCAGCTCCCCATGGTCAAACAGGGTGGTGGCAGCATCATGCTTATTATCAAAACAAATTATTTTAAATTTAATTAATAATACAAAATAAAACAAACAATAGACAATGATCAAATAAATAAAAAACAAAAATAAATTAACACATAAAACAAATAATCAATAAAGCATAAAAGCTAAAGAAATTATATAATTTAATAATAAGAAAAAAACAAAACAAGCAAACAGACTTGCAAATGAATCTTTATTTATAATAACTAAATTAAATATCATGCTACAACTCTATGACGACATTGTTTGATTTTCTCCGTGGCAACAATTTGTTTAAGCAGGAGCTTAGTTATAAACTCTGTCTGGCATAAATTAAGCTGTTTTCCTTTTCTTCCTGTGTCGTATTTTGTGTTGTGGAAACATTCTGTTTTCCTCACATTAAGCAGGAACTTTAGAGTAAAAATAACTAAAAGCAGCATTTGAAATGAGTTGGTAGAGGAGTGATTTACTCAATGTTTGATCTGTAACTGAACCACATAGGTACAACTTTATGAAGTTGAAACATGTGCAAATGATCAACTGTTGGTCCGAGAACACATCAATTTGTCCTGATTTATGATTAACCAGCAGAAAGATGTATGAAATTATTTAACTTTTCCTTTTGCAAAGAATTATTTCACTTCACAAGTGAAGCTGTTTTATAAAACTGTTTTATTTCACTTCTTGTTATAATCTGACTCTAGACTGAAAAGGTGTAAAAGAAAAACTTTAAAAGAACTTCAGGAATCCTGGAGAACTACTGATCCAGAGCTCTTTGAAAGACTGAGAGGAAAATGAAAAGAAATGAGGGATAAACCAGGACTCCACCCCATTAAAGTACACAAACCCCCATCCTCATGAAGCTTATTCTGCATTTTAATTGTAAGATTTAAACATTTTTCATAACCTTTGAAAATCGGATTTTTCACATGGAAATTTAAAAAATGTGGTTTTGCTGTTTAAATGGGATTGTTTTTCTATTTATAAGAAAGAGGAAAATAAATGAATAAAGTATTTTTGTTTTTGTTGATAAAGTAACTTTTCAGACTGAAATGCATTGGTATTTTTCAGGCTTCCACATTACTTACAGAGTTTACCCAAGAAAGACACCAGTACCCATAATGCAATGAGGTAAGGGAGCTCCACATGGTGCCATTCAAGGGAGATGATGGTGATGGTGGTGGTTGTGGAGATGTTGGTGAGTCCATCATTGTGTTCATGGTGGTCTGACCTCAGATGGGATTCCTGAGTCGTCACAGCTGAGATGAAGCAGATCAGGAAAACCGAGTCCAGGATCCAGGAACTCAGATTTCCACAGCGTCTCATTGGGTAAATCAAAGCCACAGACTAAAAATCTATAGATTTCTGCACCACAGCTGCAATGAACTGCTTCTTCTCGTTTTATCTGATTTTCCTCTCACTGATTTGTTTTTATCTCCGTCTGCATCCTCATTCCTCAAACACTGTCTGCCGTGAGTTCAGAAAACTTCCAAACCTGGACTCCAGCTTTTACTACTGAAATCAGAGTGGGAGTAACTGACGTCTCTGGTTATTCAGTCACGCCTCACTCTGTTCTTTCCGGTCCCTAATGGACCCGCTCGGCTTCATGAGGACAGTTTTTCAGGGGCAGCATGTGTATGATGGAGCAGAGGTCATCGGTTTGGTGCTGGACGGACACCCGTCTGTCTGTTTGGGAGATTTATACGTATTTTTCATGCCTCAGTAATGATTGACCTTCCTGTTTCTCAATCTTGGTTCAGGACTCTGTTCATGTGAGTGAAATAATTGAGCCACTTTCACAGATTTTCAGAGCAAACTGGGATAGATGCCACAGAGCTGTGCTCAGGTGTGTGATTTTTTTTGTTAAAAATGTATTCATTTTAATTCAGTTATTGAACTTTGTATTCATTTTAATGTACCATAATTAAATAGATTATTTTAATGTAGAATTTATTATTTTTATATTTTATTATTTTCTGATGTCTTTTTTTGTTGTCATTTTTAGCATAAATCAATAGGATTACAGTACCATAGCTCTCTCTGTCTTTGGAGCCCATTTCTTTGCAGCTGATTTAAGGAAATGTTTCACAAATCAAATGTAATTTTAAGTTATTTGTGATCAGCACACATTAATTCAGGTTTGACAGGAAGAAATCATCAAAGCTGGTCCTGATGACAAAATTAGCACTAGAGATGCTCTTTTTTTGTTTTCACAAATATAGAATAAAGTTTAATAAAAGTGGCACTGTGTTCAAAATATTCTGCGTTCAGAGTAAAATCGTCCCGTTTCAGTTTATTCAATAGATGGAGATTTGGAACTTCACGATTAAATGCCGTCCCTATTCTTTAAAACAATCTGAAATGGTCCGTTTTAGGATCCCAGCCGGATCTCTTTCTTTACGAAGTTCTCCAAGTGCATGAGTGGGTTCCCTCTGGGTACCCCAGCTTCCCCTCACAGT